>NW_026652322.1:17213-110283 GCF_009828535.3 Hylobates moloch
GGGGGGGGGCGGGGACAGCATTAGGAGATATACCTAATGCTAAATGACGAGCTAATGGGTGCAGGAAATCAACATGGCACATGGATACATATGTAACAAACCTGCACATTGTGCACATGTACCCTAAAACCCTAAAGTATAATAAAAAAATAAATAAATAAATAAATAAATAATAAAAATAAAAAAAAAAAGAAAGGAAAGAGCAAACCAAACCCAAAATCGGTAGAACAAGAGAAATAAAGATCAGAGCAGAAATAAATGAATTTGAAATAAATAAAACAATACAAAAGATCAAAGAAACAAAAAATCGGTTTTTTGAGAAGATAAAATTGACAAACCTTTAGCCAGTCTAAGAAAAAAGGAGAGAAGACCCAAATAAATAAAATTAAAGGTGAAAAAGGAGACATTACAGCTGATATGAAAGAAATTCAAAGGATCATCAGTGGCTACTATGAGCAACCACATACCAATAAATTGGAAAATCTAGAGGCAATAGACAAATTCCTAGACACATACAACCTACCTAGATTGAACCATGAGGAAATCCAAAACCTAAATAAACCAATAATATGTAAGAAGATTGAAGCCATAACGAAAATTCTCCCAGTAAGGAAAAGCCGAGGATCTAATAGCTTCACTGTTGAATTCTATCAAACATTTAAAGAACTAATACCAATCCTACTCAAACTATTCCAAAACATAGAATAGAAAGGAATACTTCCAAACTCACTCTGTGAGGCCAGTATTACACTGTTACCAAAACCAGACAAAGACACGTCAGAAAAAAATAAATAAATAAATAACTACAGGCTATATTCCTAATAAATATTGATGCAAAAATCCTGAACAAAATACTAGCGAATCAAATTCAACAACACATTAGAAAGATCATTCATCATGACCAAATGGAATTTATCCCAGGGATGCAAGAGTGGTTCAGGATACACAAATCAATCAATGTGATAGATTACATCAGCAAAATAAAGGCTAAAAACCACATGATCATTTCAATTGATGCTGAAAAAGCATTTGATAAAATTCAACATCCCTTCATTATAAAAACCCTCAAAAAACTGGATATAGACGGAACATACCTCAACACAATAAAAGCCATATGTGACAGACCCACAGTCAGTATCATACTGAATAAGAAAAAACTGCTGAATGCCTTTCTTCTAAGATCTGGAACAAGACAGGAAAGCCCATTTTCACCACTATTATTCAAGATGGTATTGAAAGTCCTAGCTTGAACAATCAGACAAGAGAAGGAAATAAATGGCATCCAAATTGGAAAGGAAGAAGTGAAATTACCCTTGTTTGCAGAGGATATAATCTTATATTTGGGATAACCTAAAAATTCCAGAAAAAAAAACTATTAGCACTGATAAACAGTCTGGGCATGGTGGCTCATGCCTGTAATCCCAGCACTTTAGGAGGTCAAGGTGGGCAGATCACCTGAGGCCAGGAGATTGAAACCAACCTGGCCAACACAGCAAACCCTGTCTGTACTAAACATACAAAGATTAGTTGGGTGTGGTGGCCCACGCCTGTAGTCCCAGCTACCTGGGAGGCTGAGGCAAGAGAATCACTTGAGCCTGGGAGGTGGAAGTTGTAATGAGCCAAGATGGCACCACTGCACTCCAGCCTGGGTGACAGAGAAAGACTCCCGTCTCAAAAAAAAAAGCTGATAAACAAATTCAGTAAAGTTGCAGGATACAATATCAACATACAAAAATCAGTAGCATTTCTATATGCCAACAGCAAACAATCTGAAAAGGAAATAAAAAAGTAATCCAATTTATAATAGCCACAAATAAGATTAAATATCTGGCAAATAATCAAAGAAGTGAAAGATCTCTACAATGAAAACTGTAAAACACTGATGAAAGAAATTGAAGAGGACACACACACACACACAAATGGAAAGATATTCCATGTTCATTGATTGGAAGATTCAATATTGTTAAAACGTCCAGACAACCCAAAGCAATCTACAGATTCGTTGCAATCCCTATCAAAATACCAATGACATTCTTAATAGAAATTTTAAAAAACAGCCCCAGAATTTATATGGAACCGCAAAAGATACTGAATAGCCAAAGCTATCCTAAGCAAAAAGAACAAAACTGGAGGAATCACATTACTTAACTTCAAGTTATATTACAGAGCTATAGTAAACAAAATAGTGTAGTACTGGCGTAAAAACAGACAGATTGACCGATGGAACAGAATAGAGAACCTAGAAAGAAATCCACACACCTACAGTGAACTCTTTCAACAAAGGTGCCAAGAACATACAAAAAAGACAGTCTCTTCAATAAATGGTGCTGGAGAAACTGAATATCCATAAGCAAAAGAATGAAACTAGACCCCTATCTCTCATCATAGACTAAAATAAAATCAAATGGATTAAAGACTTAAATCTAAGACCTCAAATTATGAAACTACTAAAAGAAAACATTGAGGAAACTCTCCAGGACATTGGACTGGGCAAAGATTTCCTGAGTAATACCCCACAAGTACAGGCAACCAAAGCAAAACTGGACAAATGGGATCACATCAAATTAAAATGCTTTTGCACAGCAAAGGAAACAATCAATAAAGTGAAGAGACAACCCACAGAATGGGAGAAAATATTTGCAAACTATCCATCTGACAAAGGATTAATAACCAGAATATATAAGGAGCTCAAACAACTTACTAGGAAATTATCTAATAATCTGATTTTAAAATGGGCAAAAGATCTGAATAGACATTTTTCAAAAGAAGACATACAAACGGCAAGCAGTGATATCATCTCACCCCAGTTTAAATTATTTTTATCCAAAAGACAGGCAGTAACCAATGCTGGCAAGGATGTGGAGAAAAGGGAACCCTCACATACTATTGGTGGGAATTTAAATTAGTACAATCACTATGGAAAACAGTTCGGAAGTTCCTCAAAAAACTAAAAATAGAACTACCATGTGATCCAGCAATCCCACTGCTGGGTAAATAGACAAAGAAAGGAAATGAGTATATTGAAGAGATATCTGCACTCCCATGTTTGTTGCAGAGCTGTTCACAATAACCAAGATTTGGAAACAACCTAAGTGTCCATCAACAGATAAATAAAGAAAATATGATACTTAGGCATAATGGAGTATTATTCAGCCATAAAAATGAATGAGATCCTGTCATTTGCAACAGCAGGGGTGAAACTGGAGATCATTATGTTAAGTGAATCAAGCCAGGCACAGAAAGACAAACATTGCATGTTCTCACTTATTTGTGGGATCTAAAAACCAAAACAATTGAACTCATGGAGGTAGAGAGTAGAAGGAAGGTTACCAGAGTTTGGGAAGGGTAGGTAGTAGGAGGGGTTCGGGAGAAGGGGGGATTGTTAATGGGCTCAAAAAAATAGTTAGAAAGAATGAATAAGACCTGGTGTTCGATAGTATAACAGAGTGACTATAGTCAATAACAATTTAATTGTATATTTTTAAATCACTAAAATAGTATAATTGAATTGTTTGTAACACAAAGGAGAAATATTTGAGGGAATGATTACTCTATTTTTCATGATATGATTGTTACTCACTGAATGCCTGTATCAAAATATCTCATGTACCCCATAAATTTATATACCTACGGTGTACCACAAAAATTAAAAATAAACTGTTTTAGAGCTAGTTTTAAAGTAGATTGTAAGTCACACAGGAAAGCTAATTTCTTGGCTGCAGCAGGGGCTACTGGATTCCCCCCAAAATCATTTCTCCCCTCTTCCATAAAAAGAGAATTTTTACCTGGGCACATGACTTCCTCATAGCTTAGGGACCATGTGACTAATTTCTGGCTAATGGGATATTGGGGAAGCCATGTGACAGCATCTTGGATCCTTCCTTGAGAGTATAGCTGGTATGTGGACTGGACCCCATATTCTTATTTTCCTTTCCTTCTTACTGCAGCCTGAAATGAAGAAACTGCTGAAGACCAAAAAATGCAAGTTATATCTAGGGAGGGTAAAGTGGTGTGCTAGAAGAGTCTGAATCTCTGAAGACTTGGGGGCAAAGCTGCCATATGGGTGGACCATTTAATGCCCAACTTAGTTTATACCTGAAAAAAATACATTTTTATGTAGTGTCAATGAACTGTCATGTCATATTTGTATGTTACTTTCAGCCAAATCAATCATTCCATAGAGCTCCAGGAGCAAGAATAGCATTCTGGAATTGGAGGCCCTCTTTGAGGCTCTGAAGCAAGCTAAGAGAATAGATTTTGAAGACTTGTCAGAAACAGGATTTAAGATGAGTTCACGTGCTATCAACCCAGTTGTCCACATCAAGTAGATGATGAAACCGTCACTAAGAGAAGCTGGGCAGCTACAGATCGGAGAGAGGCTGGGAGATAGACAGGAACGTATCTTACCATTAAGAAACAAACACTTATTAGAGAAGGTACAATAAATGTGGTGCCTGAATTAAATCAACACCATGTCTCTTTTAGACAAATTGCATGTTATGTCCTAACCAGCTGAGCAATAGCTTTTGCTATTACCAGCCTAACCACTGAGATAAAATCACTGAGCTGTAAAAATAATTACTCATTTTATGATTGTTAAGCCTGAGAAATCAAGCCAAAGTCTGGCTAATAAACTGTCTTTGAGGAAGTCAGGAAGTTAGGGGAGTGTGTTCCTCCCATCCTCCAGCTCCTTTTGTGTTCTAGCTACACGGTCCTGAGATATTTGAGTCACTGGGGTAATAACTGCTGTGTGAATACATTGAGGAAAAGAACAGAACTTGTAAGTGATCTTATTAAAGATCTTGAGTAGACTTTTAACTTTACAATGTATGAGTAACACCAACCCCAGGGATCCTTCCAGTCTCCCCTCCGAGCCATCATACCTTATCCACTGGTTTCATAACCAACACTGTCAATCTTTAAAAAAAAAAAAAAAAAGCCATTAATTCCAAACTGTTTTCAACAGAATATTGGCATCCCCAAGGATGTCAACAAATGTTCAGTGACCAAATATACTTGGGAATGGACCATATAAGGAGAGTGCTTTATAAATATTTTCAGGTGTGTTTTTAATGGCATAAATCTGGCTACCATGTTGCTTCTCACCTACGGCATTCATTCCCTTGGGATAAGGGTAGCCAGAAATTATTTAGAACAAACTGGAATTTTATTGAAAAGCCTTTATCAAGAGTGAAAGGAATTTTGAAATTTTAAAGTTAAAAAACAGAAATGCTCTTTGCTAATCAATTTAAATTCAAAGTATGGATGAAATCTGCATTCATTCAAGTCTTTAGCTCACACTCAGAGTTATACTGAAAGAGGAAACTACGGAACTCAACACATAATAAAGAGAAATTCAGGTTGCCTAGAGAGGAAGTGAAGAAGGTCTAGGACAGAAAGATGGAGCATTTGAGGAGAGAAGAGATGGGGTAAGCACACTAGCAGACACTGTGATCTCATCCCCTGGCTAGGACAAAATCCCAGAGGAGGCTGTAATGGTAACAACTAAATAAACTGGGGGACTCCAGAATTGTGGGACTTTTTTCCTCACTTTCTCAGTCACAGACCAGAAGATCCTAGTCTCCATTTGAAAGACTCACATTCAACTAGTCATCAGAGTGACATGTCACTAAAAAACAGATTAGACCTATTGAGAGGGATGAGACCAAGGTCATGTTCCTCAAGAGTAGTGCAGCGGACACAGAAGCCCCCATGTGACCTGGGGAGGAAAAATGAAATGCCAACAAGGCTAATGAATAAGCAGAGCTTTCAGTCAGCACAAAGAGGGCATTGTGCGCAGCGACATCAAAACCAAAGACTAGTGAACAGAACTTCAGTCGTGGACAGCAGAGCACCACCCCTGAAAGGGTCAGTCAAGGCCTGTGATTCCCCAGTGGACACCAATCCGGGTCGAACCAGACCGGACCCACCCACCTCTCTACAGCAAAGACCATTGCAGATCCAGAGTGCACAAATAGATACACAGTCTCCTGTCCTCCAAAGTCTCAAAGACACACATGTAGGGCAAGGGGAGAATATAAAAGACTGAGCATTTCCCCCAAAGAGAGCAAGTCATCCACACTGGAAGAAATGGAGGTGCCGTTTATTAGAAAGATCTATGTTTGCTATACCCCCTTCAACCCATGAGGTAGTGTTCCATGACAAAGATTAGATCTGCTGTGGAAAATAAATAGGCAACATTTTTTCATGCTGAGCAGTACTTGAATTTAATTTTCAATTCCACTATATTAGTAATTCTGGTACGTCGCTGAGGAGGGAAAAAACTAGAAAAGACACCTTAGAAATGAATATGTTGCAAGAGGAGAATCTTCATGAAACAGTAACAGAAAGCCATAAGAAGACCAAAGGAGTTGGTAATAATGCAAATACGTAATACTGCAAGAAAAAACATTGCAATAGTGTTATGTTTGTGGCATAATAACAATATAAGGGAGATTGATTACGTTATGCAAAATTGAATCTGTGCTTAGAGGACAAACTTGAGAAACTCCTAAAATGTAGAGGAAATCAATGTTGAAAATGATTAACTAACTTCAGTGAAAGGAACAAAGAACAAATTTGCAACCTAACAATCAGGAACAACCTCAAGTAATAATCAGAACAACTGAAATAGAGACAAGAATTCAGTTGAAGGAACTGAAGAAAAATTTCCTAATTTGTTAAGTATGTACATGAAGACAGCTAATTGTCTTTCAGGCAAAAATAGTATAAAAAGAATCACACCTACACCATCTTTTGTTTTTTCATTTTTTAGAAAGAGGAAGAAAGAAAAAAATCTGAAGGTGGTATATGGGATATCTCTGTACCTTTCTTTCAATGTTACTTTTAACCTAAAACTGCTCTTTTAAAAATGGATTTTAAAAAACTAAACAATAAAGAATACATGGTTCTCTTCTTTTAAGCATGTCTGGTAAAAATAGAAGAACCATTCATGACGTTGGGAAATTGTGCTGAAAGCATTCCTATTCCAAACGTCTTGGTGAATTCCACAAACATATAAGGAAGAAATTATACTAAGTCTCTACAATCTCTCCCAGAAGTTAGAAGCAGAGAGAGTATTTCCTAACTTATTCTAATCAGCCAGCATTATCCTAATATGAATACCAGACAAGACATTACATGAAAAGAAAACTAAAGACCAGTATCTCTCATCAAACAGATGCAAAATTTTTCAACAAAATATTATTGAATCAAATACAATCAAATATAAAAAGAGTTTGATGCCACAAACAAACAAAATTTACTCCAGGTATGCAACAGGTAAATCCTACTTGGTTTTTTTTGTTTCTCCCTTTCTTTGCTTCTTTTTTTCTATTTTTTTTTTTTTTTTTTTTTTTACTTTGAGTTCCAGGATACATGTACAGAACATGCAGGTTTGTTACATAGGTATATATGTGCCATGGTGGTTTGCTGTACCTATCAACCCATCATCTAGGTTCTAAGCCCTGCATTTATTAAGTATTGGTCCTGATGCTTTCCCTCCTCTTGCCCTCCCAAACCCTGACAGGCCATGGTGTGTGTGTTCCTTTCCCTGTCCCCATGGGTTCTCATTGTTCAACTCCCACTTACGAGTGAGAACATGCAGTGTTTGGTTTTCTGTTCATGTGTTAGTTTGCTGATAATGATGGCTTCCAGTTTCATCCATGTCCCTGCAAAGGACATGATCTCATTCTTTTTTATGGCTGCATAGTATTCCATGGTGTGTATGTGCCACATTTTCTTTATCCAGTCTATCATTGATGGGCATTTGGGTTGGTTCCAAGTCTTTGCTATTGTAGATAGTGCTGCAACAAACATATGTGTGCATGTGTTTCTATAGAATGATTTCTAATCCTTTGGGTACATACCAAGTAATGGGATTGCTGGGTCAAATGGTATTTCTGGTTCTAGATCCTTGAGGAATCACCACACTGTCTTCCACAATGGTTGAGCTAATTTACACTCCCACAAACAGTGTAAAAGCATTCCTATTTTGAACAGAAAACCAAACACCACATGTTCTCACTCATAAGTGGGAGTTGAACAATGAGAATGCACGGACACAGGGAGGGGAACATCACACACCGGGGCTTGTCTGGGGTTGCTGGGCAGACTATGGCAGGGATAGCATTAGGAGAAATACCTAATGTAGATGACAGGTTGATGGGTACAGCAAACCACCATGGCACGTGTATACCTATGTAACAAACCTGCACGTTCTGCACATGTATCTCAGAACTTAAAGTATAATTTTAAAAATAAAGCATTTCTATTTCTCCACAGCCTCGCCAGCATCTATTGTTTCCTGACTTTTTAATAATCACCATTCTGACTGGCATGAGATGGTATCTCATTGTGGTTTTGATGTGCATTTCTCTAATGACTAGTGATGATTAGCTTTTTTTCATGTTTGTTGGCCACATAAATTTTTTTTTTTTTTTTTTTTTTTTTTTAGGTGGAGTCTCGTTCTTGTTGCCCAGGCTGCAGTGCAATGGTGAGATCTTGGCTCACTGCAACCTCCGCTTCCCAGTTTCAAGCTATTCTCCTGCCTCAGCCTCTCAAGTAGCTGGGATTACAGGCGCCCACCACCACGCCCAGCTAATTTTTGGATTTTTAGTAGAGATGGGATTTCACCATAAATGTCTTCTTTTGACTGTCTGTTCATATCCTTCACCCACTTTTTGATGGGGTTGTTTTTTTCTTGTAAGTTTGTTTAAGTTCCTTGTAGATTCTGGATACTAGACCTTTGTCAGATGGGTAGATTGCAAAAAATGAAAAACTTAGGTATAAATCCTTTTAAAATGCACAAGATCTATATGACTAAAACCACAAAACTCTAATGAAATAAATGCAAGAACTAAATAAATGGAGACATGTTCCATGTTCATGAATAGGAAGAGTCAATATTGTCAAGATGTCAGTTCTTCCTAACTTGATCTGTAAATTGAATGCAACTTCAGAAAGATGTTTTGTGAATATGATTCTAAAGTTTATGTGCAGAGGAAAAAGATTCAGAATAACCAATACAATAATGAAAGAGAAGAAGAAAGTCATAGGACTGACACTACCTGACGTCAATGCTTTCTATAAAGTAACAATAATCAGGACAGCATAGTATTGGTAAAAGAAAAAACAAATAGATGAATGTAATGGAACAGAGAGCCCAGTAATATACCCCACACAGATACATTCAACTGAACTTTGACAAAGGAGCAATGGGACTACAATAGAGAAAAGATAGTCTTTTCAGCAAATGGTACTGGAGCAACAGGGCATCCACATGCAAAAAAAAAAAAAGTGAATCTAGATACAAAACTTATGCCCTTTATAAAAATTAACTCAAATTGGATCATAGATTCAAACAGAAAATACATAGAATTCCTTGAAGATACAGTAGAGCAAAATCTAGATGACCATGAGTGTGGCAATGACTTTTTAAATACAACATCAAAAGGCACGATCCATGAAAGGTGTGATTTGATAAGCTGGACTTCATTAAAATTTAAAACTTCTACTCTGAAAGACACTGCCAAGTGAATCAGAAGACAAGCAACAGACTGGGAAAAAAAGAATTGCAAAAGATAATATTTTTCTATTTGATATTAGATTAAAATCTTTATCAATATTTTTCTATTTGATAAAGAACTGTTATTAAAAATATACCAAGAACTCAACAATAAGAAAATGAACAACATGATTAAAAAATGGGCAAAAGACCTGAATAAATGCTTCACCAAAGAAGAGACAAAGATGGCAAATAAACATATGAAAAGATGCTCCACATCATATGTAATTAAAGAAATGCAAATTAAAATGAGATACCAATACATACATATTAGAGTGGTGAAAATCCAACACACTGACAACACCAACTGCTGGCAAGGATGTGGAGCAACAGGAACTCTCATTCATTGCTGGTAGGAATGCAAAATGACACAGGCACTTTGGAAGACAGTTTGGCAATTTCCTGCAAAGCCAAACGTGCTCTTACCATATGATGCAGCAATCACACTTGCTAGTATTTGCCCAAATGAATTGAAAACTTGTGTCCACACAGAAACCTGCACATACATGTTTATAACAGCTTTATTCATAATTGCCAAAACTTGGAAGCAACCAAGATGTCCTTCAGTAAGTGCATGGATAAACAAACTGGTACATCTACACAATGGACTATCACTCAGTAATAAAAACAAATGAGCTGTGAATGTGGCTTTTGTTGCAGAAAAAAAGAAAAAAAAATGAGCTATGAAACCATTAAAAGACATACACGAAACTGAAATACCTATTACTAAGTGAAAGAAACCAATCTGAAAAGACCACTTACTATATGACTCCAACTGTATGACACTCTGTAAAAGGCAAAACCATAGAGACAGTAAAACGTTCAGTGATTGCTGAGGTTGGGAAGTGGGGAGGCATGAAAAGGCAGAGCATAGAGGATGTTTAGGACAATGAAACTACTCTGTGTGTTACTATAATTGTAGACACATGCCATTACACACTTGTCAAAACCCACTGAATGTACAACAGCAAGAATGGACCCTAATGTAAATTATAGACTTTGGGTGACAGTAACATGTCAGTGTTGGTTCATTCATTGTAACAAACATACCTCTCTAGTGAAGAATGCTGATAGTGGGGAAGGCTGTGCATTTGGGGAGGTGGAGCATGTAGGAACTCTCTGTACTTTCCACTATACTTTGCTATTAATTTAAGACTGCTCTAAAAGTCTATCTAAAAAAAAGATTGAGCTGTTGATATAAACCCAATGTCTACTTTCATGTCCAGGAATTTATCTTTTAAAACCCATATTGATCATCAGTGGTGATCTCTTTTTCACTGGAAAAAGCTAATATACCACTTTCTGGAAGAAAATATTTGTTACCAAATTCTATTCCAGAACAATTATTTTGGTGGGTGTTCCTGTGACAACTATACATAAACATAAGAATATGCAGCAATATCTTGATACTCTAAAAATATAATAGGAAAAAATGTTAAGAAAATAATTTCTAAATTTGATCTAAGCCAAAATGTGGAGAAGCAATGGGGAAGAAAGTTATTTCTATATAATGAGATTATAGGTTGTTTCTCATAACTTCTATATAGTTTTCAGTAGTTTTCAACTTCTATCATGGAGTATATATATATATATATCATCAGATATATACATCATGTTTATATATATATATATAAAATGAACAATAAACATTTTAAAAAGACACACTTATATATTTCATATATTTATATAATATATACACATTCATATATACATCATGTTACCACCATCATAGACACAAGGAAGGATAGTAAAAATAGTAAGATTAAAATAAAATATACCAAAATGGAAACAATAATTTAACTGTGGCTAGCTTTGTGTGATTAGACTAAGATTATTTTTAGATCTACTTTTCTTAGTTTTCTAGATGTTTTATAATGAATCTATATTTTTATATGGAAAAAATAAGCCTGATTTTTATTAAACAAATACAAATTCAGTAACACTATCTTTAGAACATTTTTTAAATAAACTTGAGCATGAAGAAATTGTTATGACTATTGTGAGCATTTTGAAAGATTAGCAGAAGCAGGGATAATGTGACATTTAGCTGATCTTCCAAGGGAAGCTAGACAAATGACACTTTTTTAAAAAGAAAATAGTAACTAACATTGAAACATGGTATTTCTAGTATGATTCAGAAGTGAAGTGTCAACTTCTTCTGTGGAAAATTCCAACATTACCAAACGTAAGAAGGCACATACTTCAACAGAAGTGAAAAATATCATGATTCACTTATTTAACACTGCTTCAGAGTTTAATCCCAAAAAAAGTCTATTTTGAAAAAAAAAGTCTTACTCCTGTATACTATCCTTTGCAGTGAACTGGCATAAGTGTATCCAATGTATGTTGAATACCTAGCATGCTGGAAACATTTTTATTTATGTCATCTCTAATCCTTACAACAATAGTGCAAGGAAAGGATTAACATCTTCTTTTTACAGATAGGAAAACTGAGGCTCAAATTGGTATAATATCTCTTTTAACATCACATATCTAATATGTGGTGGAGGTGGGAGCTACACTTGTATCTGTCAGACCTTAAAGTCTGTGTTCTTTCTTTTTTTTTTTTTTTTTTTTGAGACCGAGTCTCACTCTGTCGCCCAGGCTGGAGTGCAGTGGCGCTATCTCGGCTCACAGCAGGCTCTGCCCCCCGGGGTTCATGCCATTTTCCTGCCTCAGCCTCCCGCGTAGCTGGAACTACAGGCACCCACCACCTCGCCCGGCTAATTTTTTTTTTTTTTTTTGTATTTTTAATAGAGACAGGGTTTCACCGTGTTAGCCAGGATGGTCTCGATCTCCTGACCTCGTGATCCGCCTGCCTCGGCCTCCCAAAGTGCTGGGTTACAGGCATCAGCCACCGCGCCCGGCCGTCTGTGTTCTTTCTACCTCTCTGCCTCAGTCCAACAATTGGGATCTTTGCCATGACAACTCACCAGTTCACAACGTGCTTTTCATGAAGTTTTTGACTAAAACATTATCACTCAGCAAGACGCCTCAACTAATTTACAAAATGCCACTTGAAAAGCAGGTCGTAATTTCCAAAAGCAAAAATCCAGCCACAAAAGATAAAGATTTGACCAGTAGAGCTTTACAGAAGGAAGTAATGTAGGCAGTAAGGACACTTCCAGAAATGCCTGGAATCAGAGGAATCGATGTATCTCCTGTTAGAAATTGTACTCGCTTGGTAGCAAAATTTCTATGTATTCATTTAAAATAATAGTCTTGTTGTTTTAACCCCAACACACAGTAAGAGGGTGACTTCGACATTTACTTTTTATTCTCTTTTGCCTTCTTGCTCCAAGAATGGATTTCCTCCAAATTCTAATTATTATTATAACTTACATAACTGTACTGGATTTTATTTTTAAGGGTGAAACTACACATACGTAGATTTGTCTGGATTATCAAAATCAGACCCTGAAGAAATGAGTTCCTAGAGGGCAGGGCTGAACATTGTTTATCTCTATATCCCAGTTGTGTTAAGCAGAGTAACTGGCACAAATTAACAAATTATGCACTGAAGAATCATAGAACAGAAAGAGTTTAAAAAGAAGTAAGTTTCAGATTCAGTGTAACCCTAAGAAGCTAGTGTACCACAGGATGGCATGCCCTCTGCGATCACCAAAGCAGCCTTTAGTCTTGGTCTGGGCTATAAAAACTTCTCCTTGAGACTTGGGTTTTTTTTCCTAACACTGCCACTAACGGGTTAAGTCAGAAACCTCTCACTTCCCTGAGCTTTTGATTCTGGTTTCCAAATCAGTACAATGGGAAACTGAAGAGAAGGAAAGAGAAAAAAGACAGAGAGGGTCAGAGATCCCTTCTGCCTCTACAATGCCATAGTTTGGACACAGGGTTTGGGTAACCATGGCCCATGCACCAATTCTAGCCTGTGGTATCTTATTATACAGCTTATGAGCCAAGAATGATTTTTACATGGTTGAAAGAACTCAAAAGAATAATAACATTTTGGGACATGTAAAAATTATATAAAATGCAATTTTTCAGTGCTCATGAAGTTACTTTGGAGCTCAGCCCCACTCCTTTATTATGTATTTATGTGGCTGCTTTCATACCACAACAGCAGAGTAGAGTAGCTGTGACACAGACCATGTGGATCGCCAAGCCTAAAATATTTACTACCTAGACCTTTGCAGAAAAAAGCATTGCTGACCTTTTACACAGACAATCAAGCAAGTGATCACCTGAGAAAATTAAAATATATGTCTAGGACAAGGGGGGCCTATGTAAACTGGGGGACTATCTTCCCCACTACTTACACAAGAACATTCACCATTGGGAGAGCAGGCTATGTGGCTTGGCGGCACTACTGCCACCTGTCCAACCTCCCCTCACCTGTGCCCTTTAAGTGACCAGCATTTCTAGGCATCCATGGAGCTGCAGGGAGCATTGTGCTGGCTGGCCCCACATCTTCCCTTCCTCCTACTTCACATTCTATTTTCTGAGTGGTTGTCAGAGGAACGCTGAATCCTGCTGTCGTTTTTTTTCAGACCCCAGGAGCCGTTTATGACAGTCTTGGCACCATGAAGCATTCCGAGCTCCTATCTCAGCACTACAGCTGCCCGCTCCTCGCTCAGTCAGGATGAGCTTGCCACAGTACATTTGCCCTTTAATCTCTCTCTCTCTTCTTCCCTCCATTTTTCTCTCCCTCCCTCTTTCCCTCGCTCTTTCGGTCACACGGGTGTGTGCACACACAAGTTCCAATTGGATAGAGGGAGAAACACTTCTTAGTTTCTTTCCAGGCCTAACAGAAAATTCATTTTTCACAAAAACGGAGCTGCTTTTTGTCCATTGTAAAAGTGTGGGTGTCCTTCCTTTTGGAGAGTAATAATTGTTTTCTACATGGCCTTCTCTGACCCATTGCTTGTTTGTGCACATATGTGTGTGTGTGTGCACATGTGTATGTGCACGTGTGTCTGTGCGTGTGTGTGAGAGAGAGAGAGAGAGTGTGTGTGTGTGTGTGTGTGTGTGGCAGGGAGGAAGGGAATGAAGGAGAGTGTGATAAGGAGAGAACACTTCAGAATACCCAGATAAAAGACATCATATCAACACTATAAAGTTAAGATATGGGATTCCCAAGTCAATCACCTTCAAGCTGGGGAGTCTGGAGTGTGTGGAGAGTGGGAGTTTTTCTCTGACAACTTACTCATTGTCTTAAGACAATTTTAGGGTCAAAAATATCTTTGAATAAAGATACCTAGAAAAAAAGTACAGGAAGAGAATATAGCAAAATGTTAACAATGGTTGTCTTCGGGTGGGAGGGAGAAGAGGCAGGTTATGGGTGATCTGTTTCTTTTATTTCAACTATTCTACATTCCTCACTTTTAAATTTTTAATATTAAGCTGGAGAGAAAGGACATGAATATAGAGATGAACTCACTGAATGTAGCAACGAATGCTGAGTTAGCCAAAGATGCATGGCTACCTTCCACATCCAATTATTTGAGGGCGAATCAGAAAATGCTGCTTTCAGAAATGTGTTTTTAAAATGTGCTTTACAGTATTTCCCCTTTCAGCCTAAGGATTAAAAATTGAACACAATTGGATCTGCCCCATTGCCTCAAGGATTCTTAGACTAGTTCAGGATCCATTTTCTGGACATCACTGCTTTTTGGACAGGAAACAGGGCTAAATTCCCATTGACTTCCAAGTACATAGAGCCACAGATTTGTTTGTCACGGTGTCCTCTCTCTGGGTCTCTCTGGCTCACACACTCTCTCTCTCTCCTCCCACATCACCCCCAAATCAGAATGCATATATAAAATTCTGATTAATTGAAACATGGAATGATTAAGATTTTACTCTAAGATAAATTCAAAGACTACAGCTAAGATGTTTGGCTGAATAAATGCGTATACCTTCACTCCATCATTAAACCACATGAACATGAGATTATTAGAAATAAATAAATAAACCAATAAAGATAAGAAGAAAAGAAAGGAAAATACCTTCAGCATTTAGGAAACTGGAAAGCAGAATCTGAGTGGCACCTGACAGCAGACCCAGGGATGCTGAACCCCAAGCCAGCAGTAGGAAGGCAACCAGGATCCCCAAAAGTTCAAGAGTTGGTAGCATAATTTACCTCGGGAGGCAGAAGCAAACGTAAGTGTGAAAACAGGGTTGAATTCTATTTAGGTAGTAGGTAGATCCCAGATCCTCTCCCTAGACTGGGTGACTGCATCCCACGGTGGCAGCAGGCTGGAGGTTTCCTCTGTACAGGGTAAAATATGGCGTCTCTAGGCAGGAGCTCTCCAGACACCAAGTTCTTAAATGTACACACTGAATACTGATTCCTCCAGGTTTTCCTACCACTTGGTTCCAATGAGGGTGGTAGACACTTGGTCAGAAGGTAAGATGATTCATCTCTGGAGAGGATCTCTCCAGCCCAAGTGAAAAACTCAGACCCAGCAAGATCACCTTCCAAGGAAGCTTACAGTCAGAGAGCTTCCATCAGCTTTTAGCTTTTCAGTGCTCCATTTCTCTTTTTAACAGAAACAGACAGCTAAGGGTCACCAGGCATCTGAGCAAAGCTTCTAACATGAATGGCAGAGACCAGAGCAAGCAGACAAATAAAAGCAGCCTGAATGGAAAGGACTATACTAGGAAATAAGACCTTCAGAAACCCATATGAGTGTTCTCAAAGAGATAAAAAGCAGTTACCATTTTCATGAAACAAGAACCCAATTTAAAGAATAAGAAAGCTCTTAGAAGTTGAAAATATGACAGTGAAACTCATTAAAAAATTCTCATTAGCATGCTAAGACAAAGTTGAGTAGATGACCCTTATGTCCTCCAGAAATAGAGCTAAAAAAGTTGAAACACAGAAGAAAATTAAAAGAGGTTCAACACTAAAGTGATCAGAATTCCGGAGATAGAAACAGAGACAGAAAGAGAGAGAAATAAGAACAGACACAAGCACCAAAAGAGAGAGAGAGATAAACCCTAACACAGTAATAGCTGGAGACTTCAACACCCCCCTTTCAGCATTGGACAGATCTTCCAGACAGAAAATCAACAAAGAAACATCAAATTTAATCTGCAAGATAGACCAAATGGAACTAATAGATAGTCAAGGAACATTTCATCCAATGGCTGCAGAATATATATTCTTCTACTCAGCACATGGATCATTCTCAAGGATAGAAGATATGTTACGTCACAAAGCAAATGCAATCACATTTGAAATCAGGACTAAGAAATTCATTCAAAACCATGCAATGACATGGAAATTGAATAACTTACTCCTGAATGACTCCTGGGTAAATAATGAAATTAAGGCAGAAATCAAGAAGTTCAAGTTCTTTGGAACTAATGAGAACAAAGATACAACTTACCAGAGTTTCTGGGATGCAGCTAGTAAAGCAGTGTTAAGAGAGAAATTTATAGTACTAAATGCCCACATCAAAAAGTGAGATCTCAAGTTAACAAACCAACATCACAACTAAAAGAACTAGAAATCCAAGAGCAAAAAAAAAAAAAAAAAAAAAAAAAACCTCAAAGCTAATGTGGGAGTGGGGAGAGAGGGCATCTTTGTCTTATTCCAGTTTCCAAGGGGAATGCTTGCAGCTTTTGTCCATTCAGTACGATGTTGGCTGTGGGTTTGTCACATATGGCTCTTATTATTTTGAGGTATGTTCCTTCAATATCTAGTTTATTGAGAGTTTTTAACATGAATGAATGTTGAATTTTATCAAAAGCCTTTGCTGCATCCATTAAGATAATCATGTGGGTTTTTTTCTTTAGCTCTGTTTACGTGATGAATCACATTTATTGATTTGCATATGTTGAACCAAACTTGCATCCCAAGGAGGGTGGATGTGACCCAGAATTTATCAATTTCTTCTAGATTTTCTAGTTTATGTGCATAGCTGTTCATAATATTCTCTGATGGTTGTTTGTATTTCTGTGGGGTCAGTGGTAATATCGCCCTTATTGTTTCTGATTGTGTTTATTTGAATGTTCTCTCTTTCTCCTTTATTAGTCTAGCTACAAGCCTATTTTTTTTTTTTATCCAATGAGATTTTAATAGACCAGTTACTGGGAAGTAAATAAATTTTAAAAAAACCTTCAATGAGCAATCTCCAAAAACAGTCATGATTTTGTTTGGGTTCTTGAAAATTTTTAAGAAATAGATTATGAATTTTATTAATTATTTCAGAAAACCAGTTTTTAAAAAATTAATATGGAACCAAAAAAGAGCCCAAACAGCCAAGGCAATCCTAAGCAAAAAGAGCAAAGCTGGAAGTGTCAGACTTTAAACTATACTACAGGGTTACAGTAACCAAAACAGCATGGTACTGGTACACAAACAAACGCATAGACTCATGTAAAAGAATAGAGGACCCAGAAATAAGACTACACATCTACAACTATGTTAAAGACTTAAATGTAAAACCCAAAGACATATATGCAACCAACAATCATATGAAAAAAGCTCAGCATCACTGATCATTAGAGAAATGCAAATCAAAACCACAATGAGATACCATCTCACACCAGTCAGAATCTTTGGCAAACTTAACAAAAACAAGCAATGGGGAAAGAAGTCTCCCTATTCAGTAAACGGTGCTGGGATAACTGGCTAGCCATATGCAAAAGATTGAAACTAGACCCCTTCCTTATACCATATACAAAAATTAACTCAAGTTAGATTAAAGACTTAAAACTATAAAATTATAAAAACCCTGGAAGACACCTGAGGCAATGCCATTCAGGACTTATAAGCACAGGCAAAGATTTCATGATGAAGATGCCAAAAGCAATGGCAACAAAAGCAAAAATTGACAAACGGGGTCAAATGAAACTAAAAATCTTCTGCACAGCAAAAGAAACTATCAACAGAGTGAACAGACCACCTACAGGATGGGAGAAAATTTTTGCAAACTGTGTATCCCACAAAGGTCGAATATCCAGCATCTATAAGGAAATTAAATTTATAAGAGGAAAACAAACAACCCCATAAAAAAGTGGGCAAAGGACATGAACAGACACTTTTCAAAAGAAGACATATATGCAACAAACAATCATATGAAAAAAGCTCAACATCACTCATCATTACAGAAATGCAAATCAAAACCACAATGAGATACCATCTCACACTAGTCAGAATGACTATTATTAAAAAGTCAAAAACAACACATGCTGGCGAGGTTGTGGAGAAAAAAAGAACACTTATACATTCTATTTGGGAGTGCAAATTAGTTCTGCCATTGTGAAAGATAGTGTGGCGATTCCTCAAAGACCTAAAGAGAGAAACACCATTTGATTCAGCAAACCCAGTAATGGGTTACTGGGTATATACCCAAAGGAATATAAATCATTCTGTTATAAAGATGTGCACGCATACGTTCACTGCAGCACTATCCACAACAACAAAGATATGGAGTCAACCTAAATGCCCATCAATGGTAGACTGGATAAAGAAAATGTGGTACCTATACACCAAGGAATATTATGCAGCCATAAAAAAACAATGAGATCATGTCCTTTTCAGGGACATGGATGGAGCTGGAGGCTATTATCCTTAGCAAACTAATGCAGGAACAAAAAATCCAAATACCAGATGTTCTCACTTATAAGTGAGAGCTAAATGATGAGAACACAGGGACACATGGCAGGTGGGGGAACAACACACACTGGGGCCTTTCAGAGAGTGGGGACTGGGAGGAGGAAGAGGATCAGGAAAAACAACTAATGGATACTAGGCTTAATACCTGAGTAATGAAATAATCTGTACAACAAACTCCCATGACGAAAGTTTACCCACATAACAAACCTGCACTTGTAGCCCTGAACTTAAATAAAAGTTAAAAAAAAAAAAAGAAAAGAAAATGTCTCAAGTTGAACCACGTAACTTCCTGGATTGAAACACATGAAAACAAACCCACACCAAGGCACATCATCTTGAAAATTTGGAATATATAACAAAGAAAGAAAAGCTCCCCAAAGTTTTCAGAAAAGTTTTTTAAAAAACAGTATTTACAAAGAATCAAAAATTGGATTGATTTTAGGCTTCTCAACAGCACTACCAGAAGCCAGAACATAATGGAGTAATATCTTCAAAATTTGAAATGGAAATTACTTCCAATCTAAAATTTTATGCCCAACCAGTCATGTAAGTGTAATAAAGAATAACATCATGTTTCAGAACAATTTGCTTCAGTGTATCCTTGCTTGAAGAAGTTATTGGAGGATACAGTCCACCAAAAGAGAGATTCAGGGCATGGGGCAGTACAAAACAACAGAGTGGGTTTGTATCCATATTTAAGAGGTAGCAGCATTCCAGAGTCAGGGAGCACTGGGGGAGAAGCCCTCTACAGTACCCCTAGAGCTCACAACTCTCATTCCCACATTCCTATGTCCCATTGCTGCCCATAAATTCTGATCACATATTCCTTTGGCAGAGGCATTTCTGTCACTGATTAGCTATAGTCAAGTGGCTCTTCTTGAGGCAATAGGAGATAATCTATTGCTTTTCATTAAATGTCAATTTGATTAGCTTAGCCGTGAGGTCAACACTATGCCATCAGCTCTAGGTTCTTAGGAAGACGTCTACTTATAAACTGGTTAAAGAACATGGCCCTCCTACCTCTGACTTGTGTGATTCTGGGCAAGCTACTTAGCCTTTCTCTCATCTGTGAAAGGAAAATACAATATCAGAACACCGTCATGAAGCTGAAACGAAATAACGACCATAAAGTTCTTATCTTGGGCTCCACACACAGGAAGTGTTGAATATATAACAGTTACTTTTCCTCCAAGGCCAGACCACATGGAGGACCCTAAGACATGCCACAGCCTTGGTCAGCAGGACAAACACGAGGTTCAAATTGCACCATTAAAGCCATGGCCGAATGGCTGCTCTGTCTCTGGGTCACTCACCGCCACAAGGCTCTACCAGTTCCCATCCCGGATAGGAAGTAGGCTTTTTGTTTGTTGGTTTTTTAAGAGATGGAGTCACCCAGGCTGGAGTGCAGTGGCATGATCGTGACTCACTGCAGCCTCAAACTCCTGAGCTCAAGTGACCCTCCTGTCTTGGCCTCGTGGGAGCAGCTGGGACAACAGGCCAACAGGTGTGCACCCCCACACCTGGCTAATTGTTATTTTATTTTATTTTTAGAGATGGGGTCTTGCTATGTTGCTCAGACTGGTCTCAAGCTCCCGGCCTCAAGCAGTCCTCCCATATTAGCCTCCCAAATTGCTAGGATTACAGGCGTGAGCCACTGCGCCCAGCAAGTGTTCTAAATACAGTTTCTACCCTGCTCTTCGGAAGAAGGACAAGTAGCAAAGAGACCGTCCTTGAAATATAGAAAATAAAAACATTCCACTATTTAGTGGGGACAGAGTTCATGATCAGCCACAACTAGTTATTCAACTGTAATCCAGAAGTCCCATTGATATAGGAGTTTAAAAGAAAATATTTAGGCAGATAGTGAGGATAAGAAAGTCCTTGGTAAGGTTTCCCTTTTAATAAAAAGCAGCCCCAAAATCATTTCTTTTCTAACAAAGAACAGCCTGTAAAATCGAGCTGCAGACATGGACAAGCAAGCTGGAAGCTTGCACGGGTGAATGCCCACAGGTGTGACAATAGGAGAAGGCTACCTAGGGGCTAGGTATGTTCAACATGGCGGCTCCATCTTCCCTTTTTTTTTTTTTTTTTTCTGTGAGACGGGAGTCTCGCTCTGTCGCCAGGCTGGAGTGCAGTGGTGCTATCTTGGCTCACTGCAATCTCTGCCTCCCGAGTTCAAGCAATTCACCTGCCTCAGCCTCCGAGTAGCTGGGGCTACAGGCACCCGCCGCCATGCCCGGCTAATTTTTTTATATTTAAGTAGAGACGGGGTTTCACCATGTTGGCCGGGATTGTTTATCAACCCTACATACAGTAAGGAGCAGACAACATGGCACGGGCCAAATAGAAAACCCACTTGCATAATAATAAGATTAGGGTGGGGTGGCCAGCTTCTTCCAGTGCTATGTAAACGTCTCACCTGGTCCAAACAATCTTTGGGCCCTGTGTAAATCAGACGCCACCTCCTCAAGCCAGTCTATAAAACCCCGTGCACTTCACCACAAAACCAGCAGACACGCTCAGGAGCCCCTCTCTCTCTGCAGGAGAGGCAGCTGTTCTCTTTTCTCTTTCTTTTGCAATATTAAACCTCCACTCTTACCCTCACTCCACGTGTGTCCATGTCCTTGATTTCCTTGGCATGAGGCAACGCACCTCAGGTATTACGCAGACTAACGATGCCGCTTCATCACGGTTCTTTTTTAGGCTGTAGGACCAACAGCCCCTTTGCTTTGCAACCCTACCTCGGCCTTGCTCGGGTCTCCTTCCAGCTGGATCACAGAGCCAAATAAAGTTCCCTGGGTTAAGTCTTCCTTTAAAGGGGCAGCCACTCCAAAGGCAGCACAATCAGTTTCAGGTGGCCCGGGGGAGCTATCAGGGCTACTCTGCGCTCAGCCACTCTCAGTTCAAAGGCTCACCACGGGTAGCAATGGAACACAGGCTCATCTAGTTTAAAAAAAAAAAAAAAAAAAAAAAATGTGGGAAGAAAAGTACTGTTTTAATTCTTATTTCCCAGGCAGAGGGGAGGTTATAAAAGGCTAATTTCTGGCTGGGCGCGGTGGCTCACGCCTGTAATCCCAGCACTTTGGGAGGCCAAGGCAGGCAGATCACGAGGTCAGGAGTTCGGGACCAGCCTGGCCAACATGGTGAAACCCCATCTCTATTGAAAATACAAAAATTAGCCAGGCGTGGTGGCGCATGCCTGTAGTCTCAGCTACTGGGGAGGCTGAGGAAGGAGAATCGCTTGAACCCAGGAGGCAGAGGTTGCAGTGAGGCAAGATTGTGCCATTGCACTCCAGCTCTGGGCAACAGAGCAAGACTCTGTCCGGGGGAAAAAAAAAAAAAAAGCTGACTTCTTATCAGTGAGCCAGAGTTTAGTTGATCTCTTCTATTACTTACTCGTGTTTCCCCAGAGAAACTACATCACAAATCTGAGTCTCCTCCGGAAAGGAAAGGAGTAGGATTTATGGTTCTCTCAGCCCCCTTTCCACAGTAGGGCTCTGACTTCCATTTCTAAAACACTTTTCGGCAAGCATCAGTACCTCATAAATGTTTTACTATATGCGAGACAGCAAAGGGAAGCACAGATTAGCTATTGTTACAGGACAATGGAAACTTGCTGTCTTCTCCAAGTTTGGCATTGGAGCCAAAGATCAAGTGCCAGACAGTAGTTGTCAAGAATCCTCTCATTTACAGTCAGGTTCCAGACCTTGTGTGCAAAACTTGCAAAGGATGTGGGCAAAAACCAGTTTTGCCAAAATAGATTATTAGATACCTCCAACTTTTATAGAACAGGACGAAAATTTTTTTTTATTATACTTTAAGTTTTAGGGTACATGTGCACAACGTGCAGGTCTGTTACATATGTATACATGTGCCATGTTGGTGTGCTGCACCCATTAACTCATCATTTAACATTAGGTATATCTCCTAATGTTATCCCTACCCCGCTCCCTCCACCCCACAACAGACCCTGGTGTGTGATGTTCCCCATCCTGTGTCCAAGTGTTCTCATTGTTCAATTCCCACCTATGAGTGAGAACATGCAGTGTTTGGTTTTTTTGTCCTTGCGATAGTTTGCTGAGAATGATGGTTTCCAGCTTCATCCATGTCCCTACAAAGGACATGAACTCATCCTTTTTTATGGCTGCATAGTATTCCATGGTGTATACGTGCCACATTCTCTTAATCCAGTCTATCATTGTTGGACATTTGGGTTGGTTCCAAGTCTTTGCTATTGTGAATAGTGCTGCAGTAAACATACATGTGCATGTGTCTTTATAGCAGCATGATTTATAATCCTTTGGGTATATACCCAGTAATGGGATTGCTTGTTCAAATAGTATTTCTAATTCTCGATCCCTGAGGAATCTCCACACTAAGACTAAAGTTTCATTGGAAGATTACACTGAGGACTTCTTCGAAGGGTTGTGTGCCGTATGAACTCCCTTCTTACCCAATTCTCATGGATGGGAAAATGCTTTTCCTTCATTTTAAAGCAAATGAGCTGCATGAACAGGAACTTCAAATTAACCATTCAGACAGATTGGCCCACATCCCTGAAGCTTGAAGAACTCGGGAGCTGCAATTTCATCTGAATAAAGTCCAAAGGCAAAAGGCTGTGGCCAAGTTGGAATAATGAGGCTGACAGAGGAGACTGGAATTGGGAGCGGACCATACTTCACATGAAACCAAGCGAAGGTGTGTGCATGTTTTCTATGGGCCAAATATGAACTGCATAATAGAGAATGAGCCATTGATTTTAAGGAAGACTCTAACCAAAAAAGCTTCCTGCCGGGGTGAGACAACTTCAGCAGGAAGAGGCTGCCCCGGACCACCAGAGGCAGATGGTAGGAGGGCTTTTAGTGGCCGCCCAGAAAATGTATTGCCTGAGGTAGTGACCTGCTGTCAGAGATCTCTACCAGGGGAATTTCTGAGGAATCCATGAGAAACGGCCAACAACTGCATGTCTGCACCCAAAATGTGAGGCCATAATACAATCTAAAGATTCATTAAGACCCTATCTGTTCCTCTATCTCTCCTTTCGCCCTGCCTCCTAGCCAGCCCTAGAAGGGCCAGAAACCACTGCTAAGGAGTAGGGGGTGGACAATCAGAAGCCAAATACACTGCCCTCCTCTCCCTTCCCACTGTGGGTTTTTCAAGCTGGGGTTGTCACAAAGAGGAGGAAGGATGAAGGGGGTTTTTTTGCTGATACTTTATTATGACCATTTACGAACATACAGCAAAGTTGAAAAAACTTTGCAGTGAACAACTATATCTTCACCAACTTGTATTCTTGTTTTATCTCATGGCTAGCCATAGATCCATCTCTCTATCCATCCACTAATTCATCTTAGTTTTTAGGCATTTCAAAGTAAATTGCAGACATCAATAACTCAACATGCATTAATTAGAATTTGGTATTTTTTTTCCTTTTGGTGTAAAATTTACAAATGATGAAATGAAAATTTTGAAGTATGTATTTGCTGAATTTTGACAAAAGTATACATTTGTGTAACCCAAAATTGTATCAAATAAAGAACATTACCATAATCCCTGATACAGTTTGGCTGTGTCCTCACCCAAATCTCATCTTGAATTGTAGCTCACAGAATTCCCAAGTGTTGTGGGAGGAACCCAGTGGAAGAGAATTGAATCATGTGGGCAGTTTCCCCCATACTGTTCTTGTGGTAGTGAATAAGTCTCACAAGAGCTGATGATTTTATAAGGGGAAAGCCCTTTTGCTTGTTTCTCATTTCTCTCTTGTTTGCCAGCATGTAAGATGTGCCTTTTGCCTTCTGCCATGATTGTGAGGCCTCCCCAGCCACGTGGAACTGTGAATCCATTAAACCTATTTTTCTTTATAAAGTACCCAGTATCAGGTATGTCTTTATCCGCAATGGAAAAATGGACTAATGCAACCTCAGAAAGTCTTCTCATGACCTATTTCAGTCAATCTCCACCTCTACACCCTTGGATTTTTTCCAGTGTAGACTGTTTGCCAACTTTAGAAATTCCACATAAATGGAATCATATTATGATAACCCTATATATAAGGCTTCTTTCAGTCCACAAAATGATTTTTATATTTATCCATGTGGTTGCACATATCAGTAACTCTTGCATTTTTATTGCTGAGTAGTATTTCACGGTATGAATTACCATAGTTTGCTATCTGATCTTCTATTTATGGTCACCAGGAGTATTTGCAACTTTTGATTATTATGAATAAAACTACTGTGTTCTTCTATAAGTATTTTTATTAACATGTATTTTCACTAATTTGGGCTAAATGCCTAACAGGAAAATTTATTATTGATGAGATGTATATTAGTTATGTAAGAAAATTCCAGAAATTTGGCAAAGTGGTTGTACTATTTTATATTCCCATTTAGCAATATAGGAGAGTTACAGTTGTGCCATATCCTTGCCAACATTTGGTGTTTAGTCTTTCCAAACTTAGTTATTTTGTTGGGTGAGTAGTGGTATCTCACTGTGGTTTTAATTTGCATTTCCTTGATGCTCATTGATATGGAACATTTTGTCCCACCTGTATATTATCTTTGCAAAGTGGCTCCTCAAATCTTTTCCCCTTCTGAATGGTGTTTTTGTTGTTATTGTTGTTTTGTTTTGTTTTGTTTTGTTTTGTTTTGTTTCGTTTTGTTTTGAGACAGAGTTTCCCTCTTGTTGCCCAGGCTGGAGTGCGATGGCGTGATCTCTGCACACCACAACCTTTGCCTCCTGGGTTCAAGCGATTCTCCTGCCTCAGCCTCCCAAGTAGCTAGGAGTACAGGCATGTGCCACCACCCCCAGCTAATTTTGTATTTTTAATAGAGACGGGGATTCTCCGTGTTGGTCAGGCTGGTCTCAAACTCCTGACATCAGGTGATCCATCCGCCTCTGCCTCCCACAGTGCTGGGATTACAGGTGTGAGCCACCATGCCCAGCCCAATGTCTATAGGATCTGTAGTGATAATTTCACTTCTCTCTTTCACTTTGATATTGATAATTTCTATTTTCTCTCTTTTTTTCATGATCAGAGTAGCTAGAGGTTTATTAAGTGTTGATATTTCCAAAGAGCCAACATTTTTGCCTTGTTCATTTTCTCTATTATTTTGTCTGTCTTCAGTTTGGTTGATCCCTGCACTTTTATCTTCATTGCTTCCTTCTTACTACTTCCTTCAAGTTTTCTTTGCTTTGTTTTTTTTTTGTTTGTTTGTTTGTTTTTTTGGCTTTTTTTTTTTTTTCAATCTTCTTTAGGTGGATCTTTAGGTCATTGATTTTAGACCTTTCTCTTTTTTTCTACTGCAGTATAAGCATGCACAGCTATATTTCCCTCTGGGCACTACCATGGCAGTAATTCACAAGTGTTGACATGTTGTATTTTGATTATCCCTCAGAGTAAAATATTTTATATTCAAACTTGTGATTTCTTCTTGGGCTTGTAGATTATATTTAATCTCCAAATACTTGGGGCTTTCCTAGATCTCTTATTGTTCATTTCTATTTTAATCCTATTGTGGTCAGGGAACATACACTGCATGAATTCAATTTGATTTAATCAATTGAGCCTTTTTTTTAATAACCTAGCATGTGACCTATCCTGGTGAACACTGCATGTACTTGAAACGTATATGTATTCTGCAGTTATTGGGTGTAATCTTCCATAGGTTCATTCAAGATAGTGGATAGTGTTTTCAGATCATCTGCATCTTTACTAAGATTTTGTCTAGCTTATCTATCAATTGCTTGAGAGATGGGTATTAAAATCACCAATGAAAATTGTGGATTGTCTATTTATCCCTTTAGTTCTATTTTTGTTTTGTGCAAATTGAAGCTCTGATTTTAGGTACTTAATTTTTTTTTAATCTGTCTTCCTCATGAAATGGCTCTACTGTTGTCATGAAATGTCTCTATCTTTGGCAATACTCTTTGACTTATGGCATATTTTATTTGATATTAATATAGCTATTTCAGACTTCCATTACTGACAGTTTGCATAGTGTGTCTTTTTAAGTGTACTTATTTAGGGCTGGGTGCAGTGGCTCACACCTGTAATCCCAGCACTTTGGGAGGCTGAGGCAGGCAGATCACTTGAGGTAGGAGTTCAAGACCAGCTTGGCCGACATGGTGAAACCCTGTATCTACTAAAAATACAACAATTAGCTGGGCGTGGTGGTGGGTGCCTGTAATCCTAGCTACTCCAGAGGCTGAGGCAGGAGAATTGCTTGAACCTGGGAGGTGGAGGTTGCAGTGAGCAGAGATTATGCCATTGTACTCCAGCCTGGGAGACAGAGCGAGACAGAGTCTCAAAAAAAAAAAAAGAAAGAAATTAAATGTACTTATTTAGGCCTACCTGTATTTGTCTTTTTTTCTATTTAAAGTGTGTATTTTATATACAGCATATAATTGGGTCTTGTGGTTTTTTAAATCAATTCTGGCCACCCCTGCACTTCAATTGGAGCATGTGGTATGATTCATTAACATTTAATGTTATTAAATACAGATTTATCAGTGGTTGAATGATGTAATTGGATTTAGGCTTACCATTTAATTATTTGTTTTACTATTTTGTTTGTTTTCTGTTTACACCACCCTCCCTCTCCACTTTTTGTCCTGTTCCTTTTCTCCTGATGTCTTTTGGACAATTTAAATGTTTTTGGAATTTCATTTTAAAGTATCCATTGACTTTTCAGGTATACTGGTTGAATATCCCTTATCTGAATTCCTTGGGACAAGAAGTGTTTTGGATTTTGAATTTTTTCAGATTTTGGAATATTTACATTACATAAAGAGATCTCTTAAGGTTAGAAATAAGTCGAAACACAAAATTCACTTATGTTTATATACACCTCAGACACGTAGGCCGAATGAAACGTTACATAATATTTTTAACAATTTTGTACATGAAACAAAGATTGTATACATTGAACCATCAGAAAGCACACATGTCACTATCTCAGCCATCCTTGCGGACGGATTTCAGATTTTGGAGCATTTGGGATTTCAGGTTTTATAGATTAGGGATGCTCAACCTATGCCTCTTTTCATTATCTTTTGTTGTTATTTTATGTATTAAAATATGCAAGGAAGGGTGAAGTTTTGAATTGGATGAGATTTTTGAATTTTGAAATTAAACTAGACAGGATTTTTTTTTTTTTTTTTTTTTTTTACTTTAAGCTCCAGGATACAGGTGCAGAATGTGCAGGTTTATTATATAGGTCTATGTGTGCCATGGTGGTTTGCTGCACCTATCAACCCATCATCTAGGTTTTAAGCCCCACATGAGTTAGCTATTTGTCCTAATATTCTCCCTCCCCTCATCCTCCACTCCCTGACTGGCCCCAGTGTGTGTTGTTCCCCTCCCTGTGTCCATGTGTTCTCATTGTTCAACTCCCGCTTATGAGTGAGAACACGCGGTGTTTGGTTTTCTGTTCCTGTGTTAAACTAGACAGGATTTCTTAACAGCTTAAATTACTCAGTGAAATATGAAATGTCAAAGATTCTATCCAAAGGGTGGGTAAGAATGAGTCCACTTAGCAACTTTGAAGAAGTAAAGGGACAAAACAAAACGTTTCTAATTGCTCCCTGCCACAGCCAGTGCATTCAATAACCTTTTCTACTGTCCTTGTTATTGTTTTTCTATTGTTATTACAATCATCATTATTGTTTTCTATTGTTTTTTATTATTTTCTATTGTTATTACAATCATCATTATTGTTTTTCTATTAGTTTTTCTATTGTTATTATAATCATCATTATTTTTCCCAGATGAAAAAATAGGAGTGGCGGGGCTGATAGTGAGAAAATAAGGATTGAGAGCTGCCCCTTTGCCTGCATTTACTATTTGAGAAATACAGTCAACAATACAGCGGACTGGGAAGGCTTTTGCCTCTGCTATGTTTCCTGTTATGTTCTGGATAGAAAATAAATTTTTCTTTCCACGGGAACCTGTTAGAGATATTTGAGAACAACGCCAGCTCTAGACCAAAACCTGTTATAAGTGGAAATGTATTGTTTTATTTCTCTCTTTTTTACACTATTCCTTCTCTAAGAGCTGAGGTAGGAGGAGAAAGAAGAACTATTGACATGTGCAGCAACATGGTTGAATATCAAAAACATTTTCTTGACTGAAAAAAAACCTTGTACCATGGAGTGATCACAGTATGATTCCATTTCTATCAAATTCTAAAATCTGTGCTGGAAAAATATCCAAGGGTATATTGGGGTTGGGGGCGGACTAAGAGGAGGCATAAGGGAACTTTCTAGTCTCTACTGTGATCCAAACCCATGCTATGGACTTTGTACACAGTATCTCATTTAATCCTCAAAATTACCCCATCAGGTAGTTACTGTCACCTCCTCCACTTTATACAGAACATAAAGCTCAGAGAATCTAGGTACCGTGTCCTACACCTACTTAGAAGTCACCAATTCCTAAGGTTTAAAATGTTTTAAATAAAAATTAATAAAGTAGGCAAAAAATAGCATGTAAATAGCATTTCTACAAATATCTCCTAAGACAATTTTCACACTGATGTCCACAGACATTGACAAGAATGTTTTCCACAACATTACTTAAAATAATGAAAAACTAGAAACAACCTAAATGCCCATTATTAGAAGAGTTAGATTAGTTCTCATACTTCCATATTATAGAATACTGTGCTGATGCTGATAGATAAAATTAAGTTAAAAGAATCACATTCACCTTCTGCTCATGGGCCCAAGGAGACATGTTCAAGAATATTCATTGCATTTGTGCATAAACACAAATACAAAGGAAAAAGTAGAGGCTCTCTACACGTGGTTATTTATTGGAGGAGGAAGAGGAGAAGAATGAAAGAAAACTTGCACTTTGTATATGCTTTGGTAGTGTATGTTTTTGTATAGAACTTGAGTGATTTTCATAAATATATTTTAAAGTCTGCATAATTACTAGGTAAGAAGACAATTGAGTTGCTTTAGTAAAAATCCTTTCCATTACTGCAACTGATTTCTACAGCCAGAATGTTCCCAGGCCCTGAAAAGGGGAACCACTAAAACTAGAAGGCAGAAATACTGACACCAGAGAGGCCGAATTGAAGAACGTGGATCTAACCCATCAAATCTGTCTGCAGCCCTGATTAGCAACTTCAAGAAGCCATGCAATTTCCAGTACTTAATAAATGAGTTACATTGAGAACAAATCCATGACAGCTGTGCATTAGAAAGAAAGGTTACATGTGTCCCCAGTAATAAAGTATGTGCGCTATATAAATTAAAAGGTAGCATTTCACACTCATATGATTGGCAAAAAAATGTTAAAGCCTCGCAGTATCAAGTGAAGCCAAACACGAAACAAGCTTCCCAGTATTGCTTGTGGGAATACAAATTGTTACAACTACTTCAAATAATTGGCAATTCATAGTAAAAATGAAGACAAGCCTACCCTACAATTTAGCAATCCCACTTCCAGGAACATAGTAAGAGGGACTGTTCCTGAGAAGCCTATACAGGAATGTATATGGCACTATTGCTTGTAATTGTACATCGTGGTATTTCCATATGGTAAAGTATTGTTCAGCGGGGAAAGTAAATAGACCAGAGGTAGACATTTCAATATGAATAAATTTTAGAAAGATAAAATTGAGCATAGGGAGCTGCAACTGTATCTGTAATGCTTTGTTTTGCCAGAAAAAAAGGAGGGGGAGGGCAAGGGACAACAAAAAGTAAAGAATCTGAAATATATGTAGGAAAATATCAATATTTTAAAATTTTTCATGGTGAATAGATGGGTGTTTCTTATATTATTTTCTATCTTTTCTATATGCTTGAAATATTTAATAATGAAGAAAAATATAAAAGGCATAGGAAAGAATATTCTGAGAAAATACATCAAAATGTTTATGGTTATTATCTCTGGTAAGATTTTAAATGACTTTAATTTTCCTTTTTATATTTCTCTATATGTCCTAATCACACCATATTAAATATGTATTTCATTTATGACAATACAAAATGTATTATTTTAAAACTCATATATATATATATATACAGTTATTTATGACATATGATGAAACCATATGAAACATAGCAAAAAGAATGAAAACTAGACCAAGATATTAAGAGTTGTTGACTTTTGGATGGAGCTATGGGTGACTTTTTTCTTCATGTTTATCTCCAAACTCAATTTTTCTATAGTGGGAATATAAAATATTTGTGAAAGCTGGAATAAAAGCTATAGGTTTTAAATGAAAAGAAATTCAAATAATTTTTCCAGCATTATAAAATGTTCATATTCCTAAAGATGAAGTAAGTTACAAAAACATCAGTGTTTTTAAAGAAAAATTAGAAGATTTTTAAAGGAAGTCTGTTATGATACTGCAGTTTATACTGATGCTGTGTGTTTGCTAGCTCCGCTAATCAGAATATTAAGTTAAATAGTATATGCTATGCCATAAATAAATCCTATGAGCAGAGGTTACCTGGTGACCTGAATTGCTTCCAGTGGGAGGGAAACATCAGAGTCATTTGATCAATGAAGTGTCTTTTATAAATCTTCAGGACATCTCCTAGGAAGCGTTTAAGGAGATGGATTTCTCATTACTTCTGATATATGTTCCAATTAAATTTTTACCATTGCCCCCATGGGACTGCCCAGCCTAAGAGATGGAAACTGTGATTCCAGCCCACTGACGCTCACCATCTATAAGATTCTGGCACATTGAGGAGGCCATGACCAGCTTGTTGACTGAAATCTATAAAGTAGAACGATGATGCTACTCCAGCAATCTTGAAACGCTGCCCTAGAATCAATGCAAAGCTCTGGCAACCTTAGAATTTCCATATGCCTAGGCAGATAGTTGTCTTCAAATATAAGAGCAATGTCATTTTCTGGAGAAAAAAAAAGAATCTAGAAAAAGTCTACAATGGTGTCCTCTGCCCTTTCTCCCCACTCCGTCTAGTTAGTAACAGCCAAATCCAGGCACACAGATGTCCTAACTCCTACACCTGAGGTTGCCACAATGTGCGTTAGGTGGCATGTCTTATAAGGCACATACGCAAACAATTATGGGTTCTGAACAACAATAACTCAAGCAGAAAAATCAGGAATTAGTGCCCCTAAGTGTACCAGTGGAAAAAAAAGGAGGCCTAGAGAGTTTAAACAACTTTCCCTCGCAGTTGATAAGCCAAGGTGGCTTAGACAAGCTGAGAAAATGACAGTGGTAGCAAAAAGGTTTTGAAGGCGGAAGAGCAAATGAAGCCATGAATTTTACAGTCTACATCTTTTTAGCCCTTTCTCTTTTTGCACTTTTCTTGGGTAAACTAACTAGACCCTACAAACACATTCCCACCCACAATTTTGCTGCCATTGCTTTAGGGCCTCACCTGTGAGTAACCAGAGGGAATGCCGCTGACCCCTTATCTAGTTATTTAATGACCTCCTATGCTCTGCCCTTTCACTTTGCTTTCTCCATGCCACTATAAGACATACAAAGATTTTTCTGCCCCCAAGATTGTGCAGCTTTCTACTCAGCTAATTACTCCCAACTGAAAAATAACTGTTCTGCATACTCGGAGATATATGGTAATCAAGCAACCAAATCCACCTTTTGCCAATGACATGTTTTTTTAATATGTTCAAATGAGAGGCTTATCAGAAATTATTCACTTTCTTCTGAGTTGCAAAGGAAAATGAAAGGCAAATTATGGCTCTATATGCACGTGTTTGCACGGATCCCATGCCATTGAATTAATTTGTTGCCATCCACAGAGCTATTGACAACTAGCTATTTTCTCGTGCCTTTTCACTTACCAGGTGGAAATGATTACAGACTTAATTTCTTTGAGGGCTTATTTAGATTGGAAAGGGCACCTTTGTAATGCAGAAGTAATAACGTCCACTAGAGACGATAAAAGAACAATAGCTCCCAGTTTTCCACAGTGGAGAGAGAGAGATAATAGAATGTCAGATTTTAAAGGAATTCAAACCATTACTGATTTTTCAGATGAGGAAACGGAGGCTCAAAGAGGTTAGGGAGTTAACCAAAGTTGGTTAGTTTTTTAGTTTGTAGCAGAGCTGAAATTAGGCGCTAAGTATTGCAACACCTGGCCTCTCTCTTCCTCCCTTCCATCCTGCTGCTAGTAGTGTCAGTGGCAAATACAAGCCAGTTCTAGGAAATGTGGCCTTAGGGAGGAGTACTAAGGACAAAGCACCAATGCATCCTTGCAATTTTCTACACAATCCTTAATTACAGGGCTTCATTTATTCATAGCAGCTGCCTCTCTTGTGCATGACCCAACACACACACACACACACACTGTCTGATGGAGATAATTTATCATTATCTGAATGCATTCAGAGTGGTCAGTTTCAGCCAGAGTGAAGAACAGAGAAAGGTAGGGTCAAGGGCATTATAGAAGTAGCCCTTCTTGCTTCACTCTCCAGCCCTCTGCCCGCTCCCATCAGCCCAGGTAGATCCACTTTCATTATATTTCTCTTTGATGCAAAATGTGGAAATCTTGGTCAGGCAGCTCTGCTTATCAGTGGGTTCTTAATAACCCATTTTTATCAAACTTCATCTGATGGATCCAAAATATGTTTGATCTTAGTATAAAGTACCCTTATCAGTCCTACTGCTAAAATGACACTGCCCAAAAGTGAATGGTATTAACAGCAAAGTCTCTAGAAACAGAAAGAAGTACGTTTAAATCCAAAATCCATCACTTTCTAGCCATGCTGTCATGTCCAATTCATTCTCATTAAACAATATTTTACTGAGCACACTAGACTGTACGAATGCAAACAGATAAGGCCTTACCTTTCCTGGCTTCACTCTTGGGAGGCAGAGAAAGACACTAACACATCTATTACTCAAGTTAATGTAAAGGATTGACTGGTACAAGTGTTGTGCAGCCAGGTACCTGGAACGTTGAGAGCACCCAAGAGAAGGCTTTGCCCCGGTTACAAAGGTCAGGAATCGCTTCCCCTAGGAAGGGCAGCTGGGGCTGAGATCAGAAGCACAAGTGGGCAGTAAGTGGGTAAAGTAATGAGGATATGGCATCCCAGGCAAAGGTGTGGTGCAGGGGGACCTTGATCTTGGCCAGTACAAGACTCTTGGCCAGTACAAGTCTTTGCAGTGCAGAGCATAGAGGAGGGGCACACAGTGAGGTCAGAAAAATGGAAAGGTGACCACAGTGAGGAGGTTTGTCCTCATTCTAAGGAGGATTGGGAGGTGCGGGGCATGGGCTAACCTATGTGGAGGACAGACTGGTGGACAACACGGACACAGGCACACAGGTCAGGAGGTAATCCATACAAGGGCTGCAATGAGAATTTCAATGGAAAGAGAAAACAGAAGCTAAATGATATTTAAGGACTAAAATCAGCAGGCCTGAATGGTAAGTTGGATATGAGAAGTGAGAGAAAGGGATAAACCAGAGCTTACTTATAGGACTTTGGCTCGTGTGACTGGATAGGTGAGGGCACCATTCTCTGAAAAACAGAATGTAAGGAGGAGCAGACTGGTGACTTAAACCTCTGAGCCTCAGTTTCCTCATCTGTAAAATGGGCATAGTACTACTTATGTCACAATGTTGTTGAAAGCACTAGAAAATGTTCCTAGAAAGTGAAACCTCCATACAAAGTGGTGTATGATTCTCCCCCAAATAAATGGGACCTATTCTTCTATGCTTCTCTTTCTTGGTCTGATTGCAAATCCAGGATCTCAGATATTCATTTATTTCCACCCTCTTCTCTGACGGCTCTACAAAATTGCTGATTTGCTTATCTAATCACCCTAAATAGTCTCTAGTACTCCATACTAGTAAAATAGTCAAGGTGGCAATTGCTCTTCTAAACTGATTATTGTAAATGTCACTGCTACAGTGCAGCTCACTGTGGCTCGCTTGGCTGTTCAAGGGAAAACATCTATTGCAAATGTGGCTCCCATTACTTGCCAAATGTTCATGCACAGATGCATTTATTTTACCAGGAGTGTGGTGTTGGGTCATTTAAGGGGAATGGGAAAACACTGCAATTGAAAGAGAGAAAAAAGTAGCATGTATACAGCACTCCAGAGTCTGTAAAGCCCCTTCATATACACTATCAATGGGACCTCTCACTGGGTGTGGAGAGGCTGAGGGGAGGAGAAAGGGCAGGAATATTCATGATTATTTTTACAAGTAAGCTTAACTTAGACAAAGTAACATGCTCAAGCTCACAACACGAGGAACTAATACATGTCTGTGACTAAAATACAAGTCTTAGGGGCTCCCAATTCTATCATATGTCTATCAAAATCTCCCACCTGCCAACATTAAGCCATACAAGGTAGATCATAAAAACCATGCAGCCACTGAACAGAGGAGAGGGGCAAGATCAAAACTCATTTGAACTTTCACAATAATATTATATAAATTCATTATTACTTCATTATTATCATTGTGGCTATTATTAATAAACAAGATGTATTGAGCAACTACTACATGCCGGACCAAATGTTAAACACTTCATTTGTGCTGTTTCATTGAACCTTTACTTTCCACACAGGTGCTTTTAAAAATCAGCATTATGAAAGTACAGACGAGAAAATGGAAGCTGAGAAGGCTTAAGTTGCTTAAACCTGCTCCTAAATCCTAGCCTTTTTCCAAAACCACCCTACTAGACTGCCATGCTTCTGTGAGGTATATTGTATTCATAGCAGAGTCAAATGCCAATAAGGCCAAGATAATGAGTAATTTTGAGTTATTCTGGGTTTTTTGGGAAATTCAAACAATGTCTTCCATTGTCCTAAAAGCATTTAATGTAGCTCCACCTGTTCTATAAGCAAATAGGCATGAACCCTTATCTGGGCCGATACCACTCTAGTTTCTCTGTAATGGTACCTTTTGTGTATAGAATATTCATATCTTAAATGCTGATCCTCATTCTGTTGCTTGCTGGCCAAATAACCTTGGGCAGGTGAGTTAGCAGCTTAGACACTTAATTTAGTAGTCTGTGAAGTAGGGGTGACAATATAAATGGAACCATGTGCAGAAAGCACTTGACATGGTCATGGTTGCTATACCACACATATTAGCTGTGATTATTTTTTATTTTGATGATCCTTGTGATCACAGAATAGAGGTTAGCTACATTCTACAGAAAGGAAACTAGTTCCAAGACATACAGTGTTGTGTGTAATTTCACACAGCCTATAAATGATAGAACAAAGACAAGAAAGCAAGTGTCCTAAATGTGACAGGGCAAATTTTTGTTACTAAAATTTCCAGCAACTCTCTGAGGAGAGTGGGTCTTGGTAGCTGGAGGATTCTGAAAGTAGAAGTGGGGAGAAGCCAAACTGCTCATCAGAAAGGGATGAGATATCAAGTGACCTGAGGATGATTCAGAAGTGAGATGAAGGGCAAAGAAATGAGGTACGCATGGGGAGGGTCAGAGAAAGGGCGGGTGAAGGAGGAAGGGCAAGGGAGAGGGAGAATATGTTCAAAGGGATTTGAGAAATTTGCTCCCGTACAAAATGTAAACTCCCTATTCCTTCGACCTTCAGAATCATCATGAAAATCTAGACTACATATAAATGCATGTGTGTCTACAGACTGTAAAAAAGAGCTAATCCCTATATAAACATGGTAAGGGGGGGCAACAGTGCATACAAGGGCAGCCCCCATCTAGGCATCTCAGGGGAAAGCAATGGGCCCCATGCTGTATGTTGGGTGAGAGAAAGGAAAGGTGTTAGGGAATTAGGTTGTATTTATTAGGGGTGGCTGAAGGCAAAAAGAGGGAGTGGGGGAGAAAAATCACCCAATTCTGCACAGATCTGAGAAAATCTGAGAAACAGTTTTGGTTTCCAGGATACCATTCTTAGTATAACCAGCTTATAATGTGGACGTGGATCATTCATTCACAAAGCTGGCCAGCCAACCTGCCCCAATGCCTAGAAGAGAATCACACAGGCACACACTCCCTGATAATCTTTGGAGGAACATGGATGGTTTAGAAAGGAGGATGTCAGAGGTAGAATTGGAGAATTTTCATGATTGTTCCTAGTTGGGTTTTCACCATCCTAATTATAAGCGAACCAGGGATTTCCTTATGGCTCACTGGAAAATCATGAAATCCTCTTAGTTCTGTCCTTTGCTTTTTGCCAGAAATATAACTGATACAAAACAGAATATGTATTAGCTACATGTTTGCTGAGGTTCAAATGCTTATTGTGTTTTAAAATCATATTTGCTAAGATATTGTTTGCTTTCATGTGTCTTGGCCTGGGCATAGCAATAATTGCTTCCACCTGCTGGTAGAATGTAGCAAGAGAGATGGAGAGGAGAGGCAAGGGCAGGGAAGAGAGTGGAGGCCGTCAGGAAATAAAGCTAGATTAAGGAAGCTGATCTCACTTCTTAGGAGACTGAACAAATACATCTGTGCCATGCTCCTCGCTCCTCTGGAAAAGGCAGTCTCCTGGGTGCTCCATTTATTCTCCCTTCTCTACCTAGGCCTCCCCAACCCCATTCAAAATATACTATATACAAAGCTAGGTGGTGTGGGAGAAAAATAAATGAAGTCAAATGATCTGGATGTAAGCCCCAACTTCTGCTATCCATTAATTGTGGGATTGTAAATGGAATCCTTCCTCTCACCTGCGAAATAAGGCTATGAGTATTTTTTTTTTTTTGAGATGAAGTCTCGCTCTGTTGCCCAGGCTGGAGTGCAGTGGTGCCATCTCGGCTCACTGCAACCTCTACCTCCTGGGTTCAAGTGATTATTCTGCCTCAGCCTCCTGAGTAGCTGGAGTTACAGGTGCACACCACCACACCCAGCTAATTTTTTCTGTATTTTTAGTAGAGATGGGGTTTCATCATGTTGGCCAGGCTGGTCTTGACCTCCTGACCTCAGGTGATCTGCCCTCCTTGGCCTCCCAAAGTGCTGGGATTACAAGTGTGAGCCACCACACCCAGCCAAGGCTATGAGTATTTTCAATGAGTTTTGTCAATGACATAACGCAAGTACTCTGTATGTTTCTGTGAATATCCATTAGAACGCATGGACAAAAGTCCCAGATGTGTCTTTTAAAAGATTTGACTTTAAACCGTTCACCTAAGTGTGGTGCCAGATTCATCCAAGAAGCACACACATTTGTCTTCCTTTGGAGACAAGTTATTTCAACCATTGGCCTGACAGCAGTCACAGCACAGCTAGCCTTGGATGGCCAGGGCAGAGGCATGTGAAAACAGTCTTGGTCTGGAATTCCGCAAAGTCCTGACTTGCCCACAGAATCTCAACAGCCAGTTATAGAAAATGACCTGAGCAGGCACACCTGCCTCTCCTTGCTCACCCTTTAAGTTTTGCTATTTATGAGTATGTTTCAATTCCAGATGTGACCTGGAGAAGAATGCTGTGTGGCAGGAGTATGCTCTGTGACATTTCCATTTATTACGACTGGTGTGTGTTAATTTGCCTAGCTGATGCAGGTAGAAATGGCAATGGGGTTTCCAGACGCTACCAGAGGGTTCAGCAAACTATGGTCTGTGGGTAAAATATGTTCCACACCTGTTTTGGGAAGGCTCATGAACGGAAAATGATTTGACCATTATCAAATGACTGAAAAATTCAAAAGAAGAATAACATTCCATGATATGTGAAAAGCATATGAAATCAAAATGTAGTATCTATAAATAAAGATTTATTGGAACATAGCCCCACTCATTTGTTGATACATTGCTACAACAGCAGAGTTAAGTAATTGCTACAGAGACCATATGGCCCATAAAGCCTAAAATTTTTACCATCTATCCCTTTACAGAAAACGTTTGCTGGCCCCTGAACTACAGCACATTACTGTGCAAGGGCTATAAGTCCACTTACCTCCCAGTGTGAGGCAACACTAAACTCCCTTTCATTCCAGGCTGACCCACCTCCTTAGTCTCCTACAAACTTATCGCCTCATTCCTGCCTATTTTCTAAATGTATTTATAACTGTCTTCATGCCATCTCCCTGTTCAAAAGCCTTCTAAATACAATTGGCCCTCCATATCTGTGGGTTCTGCACTGTGGATTTAACCAACTGTGAATAGAAAATATTCAAAAATATTGTGTGTATGCAGAACATGTATAGTATTCTTGTCATTATTCCCTAAACAATACAGTATAACAACTATTTCCATAGCATTTACACTATATTAAGTATTATAAGTAATCTAGAGATGATTTAAAGCATAAGGGAGGATGTACGTAGGTTACATGCAGATACTGTGCCATTTATATCAGGGACTTGAGCATCCATGGATTTTGGCATTCGTGGGAGGCTTGGAACAAATCCCCCACGGATACTGAGGGATGTCTGTACTTTTGTAATCAGAGAAAAACGTATTTTTAATACACCAATGTTTCTCTGTCATTCATAGAACAAAGTCACAATAGTTGTGATATGCATACCAGGGCATTCACACCCAGCCCCCGCGTGCCCATCACTTGGGAAGCAAGCCTCTTGAAGCTCCCTCCCCACACTGTGCAATGTCCTTCATCTTCATCTACTCAGCAACTCCCTTCCTGCCTCTAGCATACAGCTTAAGACCCCTTCCCCTTTCTTACAACCTTAACCAGAAGATTACGTTTTGGTCACCAGTTTTTTCCCCAGAGCACATACTTTTTAATAAACTTCTACAGTGAGAAGTATCACACTACATTAAAATTATTTACCTGCATGTCTAGCCTGATCCACCATCTCCACCAGCGAGTGGGCTACACAAGGTTAGAAACCACATTTTCTGCATCTTTGTGACTCCAGTCCTTGGCATGAGGAAAGAACATAAGATGGATTCATAGAATTTAATAATAATAATACTTTTGATTAGTTTGATTGTCATTTCCATCTCAGTGGTTTAAATCACAGTTTTTAACATTAAAAAAAATAGCCATAGACATAAATGTGCCTTTACAGATTCATCCTGAGTGGCTCTGAGTCTTTGATAAGCCACTTAACTTTTCTGAGATGCAAATTCCTCATATGTTAAAAGATAAGGAGGAGACCCACTTGACCGACTTTAGCTACTTCATGGGTGAGAGTGATAAGCAATCCTAAAAATAACAATCAGCATGAATTTTCTAAGATCATACATTCACATTTCTAAAAAACACTAGTTTAAAAAGTACTTTCATAAACAAGATATTTTATACTGGCAAAAAAATGAGGCCTAAATAACATAATATCAGTAAAAGCTCTTTATAAGTTGTAAAGCATACATGTGAAATAATGTGGCTTTTAGTTTCTATTATAATAACCACCTGGCATAGCTCAAAAGATCACAGCCTAGCCTGGCAGATAGAAGAGGCTGTTTCCAGGGCTCATAATGCACTGAAGAATAGAAGGTAATTTTATTTTCATGATAATGATACTGCCTTCTGGCTTCCTCTACTTCAGCTTTTTTACGAGGAAATAAAACATCATACAAGTGCATGGAACTTAGACTTTTAAAACACTTCCACATCCATTATCTCTTTTAATCCTCAAGACCATCTCCACTTTGCAGATTGAAAATCCATTCTTCAGAGCCAGGGGTGACTTGCCTTAGACCTTCCAGCAAGTGAAAGGGAGTTGGACTTCAAATTGAGGTCCTCAGGCTGCAAATTTTCTGTCTTTCCATCATACCAAAAGCCCATAGCATTAGAGTACTTGAGATCATTCTAATGTCTTTAGAGGTTAAGAAGCTGAGACCAAGAGATTCCAAATGATCTAAGATTACACAATTAAGGAGAATGTTAGGAACCCAGAATGCCCCACTTGCCCCAGTCCCCAGATGATTATATGTTATATTTTGTGATATCCAGCCTCAAAGATGGCCCCCAGTGACCCCCACCTACCAGTATTCACACTCTTGTATAATTTCCTCTCACACTGAAGTGGGCTGACTTGTATAACCAACAGGATATTGTGGCAATGACAACGTGTGACTTCTGAGGCTAGTTGTCTTACTCTCTTGAAAGATGTGCTTTGAGGGAAGGCAGACATACGATTGTGAGGACACTCAAGACACTCCAAAGGGCTCTTCAGTGTCCAGGGAACAGAGACATCTTGCCAAGAGACAGTACAACCTTTCCAGCTACCTGAGTCAGCAATGGATCCTCCGGTCCCATTAGAAATCCCATTTAAACCTTCAGAGATTGCAGTCCTTGCCAACATCTTGACTGTAACTCTGTGACAGACCCTGAGCCAGAATCACGCAGCTGAATCACTCCTGAATTCCTGACACACAGAAACTGTGTCATAATCAGCATTTGTTGCTGTTTAAGTCACTTAGTTTTTGAGGTGATTTGTTATGCAACAATAAATAACTAACGTATTTTCTGTTATGGCCAGCAGGCTCTCCAGGGTGTATGTACATTCTCCTTTCTTCTCCTGATTTCAGGCTTCTTTCCCTAAATATAGTCACAAATCCACTTGTCATAAGTTCTCTAAATTCATTGCCAAGGATAATAATCAAATGAGAGAAGTTACTTCAATAATCTGATTCACTATGGTCTTCACCCAGCTGCCCCGAAGTTTTCCATCACGTCCCAAAGCAATTTCCTCACCATATACTGATGTCGAAAGCCTGAGATAAGGTTTGACTAGGTGGTGTGAATGTCACAGGCTCTATATCTGCTCTGTCTTCTAAGGAACACCTAATAAGATCTGAGATACATCTGGTTGAAAAATTGAATCTAGAAATGATGGCATCATGGAACTCAATTACACTGTTGTTCATTTAATCCAGATCCCATGTTTCTCTCTTTAAATCCTTCTACCATTCTCCTGTCGTATGTGATTTAACGTTCTCATTACTGAGAAATCAAAACCATAGAAACTGGTTAACTATAAACCTGCTCATCCTTTTTAGAAATAATGTATCTATAAATCAGAACCCTTTATTTTTCAAAAAAAACATTGTGAAACCACAAGTCCCTCCCCCTCAAAAAAGACTAGTCCATTTATGCAACTCCCTGGACCAAAAGGAATAAGGAGTGAAAATCCTGAACTCATCCCATGCCTGCCCTAGGAAAACCCATGATACCTGTCAAGAGGAAGGGAACAAGATGCCAGCCAGCCTATCAGGGAATTGCTTTCCATCCAGGCTTCACGGCCAGGAGCAAACATCGAGTTCTTTGCAGTGGAGATGAAGGAGAAGAGGGGCCAGCAACACCCTCCAGGAGACACTCTAGGATGCCGAGGGAAAACAGACATCACTCCCTCCAAGGCACAATCAAGAACCACTGTACTAGTCAAGGGGGAGCCAGGAATTTAGGCAGGTCCCATCCTATCTAGGGTGGACCAACATATATGCCATGGCAAGGGAACATCTGGAAGTCTGAAAATAACCAGAACAGAGAAAGAGAATAGAAGGAACAGAGAAGGTTACGAGCATGTATCATCCATCTATGGTGGGCCAAGTACTCTGCTGAGTGATAGATACTTAGCATCTTATTTAAGTCTCCCAACTGCATAGCGGTTAAGAGCATCTGCTTTGGCGGGAGCTTAGCTTCAAACCCTCTTTCTGGTTGTATGATATTGAGAAAGCCATTTGACCTCTCTGAGCCTCAGTTTCCTTCCATGTAAAGCAGGGTAGTGATTAGTATTACCAGGAGACAGAATTTACAAAATGAGTATCTTTAGTATCATAATGAGGAAGAAATGAGATAATTGCAAGTGCTTCTCAAACTGTCCAGAGCATACAAATTACTCAGAGAATTTGATTAAATGCATATTCTTGTTCATTTAATCAGAATCTCTAACTAATTTGGAGTGTGGCCTGAGAGTCTACATTTCTTGCAAGCATCCAGGAAATGCTGAGGCTGCTGGCCCAAGGACCACATTTTGGGTAGTAAAGATATAAAAGACTCATAACCTTCAGTGATTATTATCAGTGTTAATATGTTAACATGATCTCCCTAGCAAGAGCAGCAGAGCTAGTAAGTGACAGAGCCAGGATACAAATTCAGGACTAACTCTCCTCCTCTTTGTCTGTCCTTATTTACCTCTCAAAAGGAGCCAAATATGTTTGGAACAGAGATAAGCAACGCTTTCATGAAGCCATTTCTTCAGTTATCTACCTGCCCAGTGACTTCCTGTGATACTTCAACCCTGACATCTCAAAATCTCCAAAAGTCCAGCACAGACATGGATTCACTGCATCTTCCATCATATTATCTCATACTGAGGACTTGCTGGGTCGCCCAGAAAACTTCTGTCAGCAAAGACAGATTCAATCAAAAATGAAAATTGAGGCTTAACTCAGCCTGAGGATGAAGGCGATTAACTAGCAGATGGGAGATTAACCCCCTGGGCCACATCTCAGGGACAAGAAGAGGCTGACCGTTCCATGTTCATTAGAATTAATTAAGCACTGTCTGCCATGGGAATCACAGGGAGGAAGTTCTCTTTTAAGATTGAACAGGCCCAGAGACATGGGCAAGAGGCTTAACTCTCATTGCCTCTCAGTGGAGGTTGGACCTGAATAAGAAGATATTTGGCTTTAGAGAGTGTATGATAAGGTTCCCAAGATGAGTCTGGCATTATTGTTTTAAACTTATGGTACTTTTGAGACAAGAGTGCTTTGCATTTTAAAACTAGTTTATCTTAAAAATGCCAGTAGTCATGGGAAAAGAAAGCAGAGACCATTCTGAGAAAGAGAAAGAAGTGAGCAATCCTCACATCCAAAACCCTGACGTCAGACACTTTAGAAATTGTGTGCATTGAAGCTGGGTATTGCTGCAGATACATTGGCAGCTAGTTGTGAAGGTTTGAGGCCAAGTGATGTACTTGCAAGCACAGCTAGTTTAAAACTGCACTAATAATAGTTATGACTGAAAACAGGTGCTATTCTGTCCCAGGCACTGTGTTAAGTGCTATAAACGCATTGTCACAGTAATCTCTCCAATAATCTTATGGAAGATGGCTCTGCTCTCCCTTTTTTTTTTTTTTTTTTTACCAATAATTGGAATGATGTTACTTCCCTAAGTTTTCATAGGCAGAGGCAATGCTACATACAAATATGCTTGTTTACATGAATTAAATCATTTGATAGAAACAAGAGATTCAGCCACTAATCAGAGCACAGAATCTGAGAGAGAATATAAGACAAAAGAGAACAGAAGGGTCTTGTTGTTATTGGCCAACATCAAAGCACTATCACCCAGTCTTTTTTAGTTATACAAACCACTCAACAGAATACTTGTGAGCTTTACTTGTGGGCAGTATGCTGGGAATTCAAACCACTTCTTGATGTGGCTATCATTCCTTAACAATGGTCCAATAATATGGCCTGCGTCCAATAATGTGGCCACACCCATTTGGGGAAGACAGTAATGATGTGATGGAGTCCTCACAGGGCGTGGCATTACAAACCCTGAGTTTGCATCCAGGTAATAAGTGTGCCCAGGGACAAGGACTTCATGACCAAAACATCAAAAGCAATGGCAACAAAAGCCAAAATAGATAAATGGGATCTAATTAAACTTAAGAGCTTCTGCACAGCAAAAGAAACCACCATCACAGTAAACAGGCAATGTACAGAATGGGAGAAAATTTTTGCAATCTACCCATCTGACAAAGGGCTAATGTCCAGAATCTACAAAGAACTTAAACAAATTTACAAGAAAAAATCAAGCAACCCCATCAAAATGGGCAAAGGATATGAACAAACACTTCTCAAAAGAAGACATTCATGAAGCCAACAGACACATGAACAAATGCTCATCATCACCGGCCATCAGAGAAATGCAAATCAAAACCACAATGAGATAACCATCTCACACCAGTTAGAATGGCAATCATTAAAAAGTCAGGAAACAACAGGTGCTGGAGAGGATGTGGAGAAATAGGAACACTTTTACACTGTTGGTGGGACTGTAAACTAGTTCAACCATTGTGGAAGACAGTGTGGCGATTCCTCAAGGATCTAGAACTAGAAATACCATTTGACCCAGCCATCCCATTACTGGGTATATACCCAAAGGATTATAAATCATGCTGCTATAAAGACACATGCGCATGTATGTTTACTGTGGCACTATTCACAATAGCAAGGACTTGGAAGCAACCCAAATGTCCATCAATGATAGACTGGATTAAGAAAATGTGGCACATATACACCATGGAATACTATGCAGCCATAAAAAAGGATGAGTTCATGTCCTTTGTAGGGACATGGATGAAGCTGGAAACCATCATTCTGAGCAAACTATCGCAAGGACAGAAAACCAAACACCGCATGTTCTCACTCATAGTTGCGAATTGAACAATGAGAACATTGGGACACAGGGTGGGGAACATCACACACCGGGGCCTGTCGTGGGATGGGGGGAGGGGGTGGGATAGCATTAGGAGAAATACCTAATGTAAATGACAAGTTAATGGGTGCGGCACACCAACATGGCACATGTATACATATGTAACAAACCTGCATGTTGTGCACATGCACCCCAGAAGTTAAAGTATAATAAAAAAAAAATGTGCCCAGGGAACTTAGGGAAAGCAACTAACTTTTCTGATGCTGTATCCTTTTCTGTAAAATGGGGCAAATGCTACTTACTTTATAGGACTCATAACCTTCAGTGATTATTATTGGTGTTAATATGTTAACATGATCTCCCTAGCAAGAGCAGCAGAGCTGGTAAGTGGCAGAGCCAGGGTACAAATTCAGGACTAACTCTCCCCCTCTTCATCCATCCCATTTACCTCTCAAAAGAAGCAAGATATGCTTGAAACACGGATAAGCAATGCCTTCATGGAGTCATATCTCCAGTTATCCACCAAGCCAGTGACCTCCTGTGTGACATTTCAACCCTGACATCTCAAAGTCTCCAGAAAGCAATTCCAGCAGAGATGTGATTGATTCACTGCATCCTCCATCACATTATCTCATACTGAGGACTGCCTGGGTCGCCAGAAAACTTCTGTCAGCAAAGACAGATTCAATCAAAAATGAAAACTGAGGATTAATTCAGCCTGAGTATAAAAATGGACAAACAAAATAATACTTGTGAAAATTACTTTACCATGCTGTGCAAATATTAGGTGTTGTCCTGAGAGGGAAATAACTCTTTATTCTTTCCCCCAGAGAAACTCCCAGCCTCAAGCAGTGTTTAGTTTTTAGTTCTTATTCAAAAAAATTGCAAATAATGCATGAATCATCAGAGCATTTGCTTTCTGCAGGGTCATTTTTTTCTGTTTCTCCTCTTTCCACTGGCAATGAGGCCTTTTGAAGACTGGCAGTTTCCTGATCAGTTGGTTCACTCCTTCATGCCCCATCAGAAGTTCTTTAGAAAGCAGTGAAATGTGTCTTCTTTCAGTACCTTGAGAAAGGAAAGCTGACATGAGATAACTCAAAATCACAGGCAACTCGCTTAACACTTTGATGCCTGGCTTTTGATCATAGGCTCACCCTCAAAAATCTCAGAAGCAAACAAAGCACATACTTCTGCACACATGCACACAAGATATGCACCCTCAGTGTGATGAGAAATTCCTGCCCTACCCCTTGCTTCCTGTTAAAGCAAGGTCTGTCACTAACAGCTGGAGAACGAATGTTACAAACAGAAGGCAAGGGGTTGGAGGGGACATTTCACTATGGTCATAGAACTAAAGTCTCACCGACGAAGCAAAAGCAGGGTTAAGAATGGACTGAAGTGTTTTCAACGTAAGAGAAGGACTTTTTAAACCCTGTGACTCCCCCCACCCTTCCATTGCTAATGTGGTCTTATCTCTGGGAGTATTGATCTCCACATTCTCAGGAAAAGGCTGTAAAAGCCATTTGTAGGTAAGTTTTCAGAGAAGATGGGAATGTTCACTTCCAGAGTGAATTCTCTAGAACTTTTCCAACATTTGTCTTGTTCCCACAGAAGAAAACCAAATAAGGCAAACATGAAACTTGCTTCTACACGTGGTTTCTATCTTCTCCTAAGTTAGTAATTAATTTCTCCCTCTTGTTTTATTTCTACTTCCACTCCTTCCTTTTTCTTTTTATTTTATTTTCCTTTTATTTTTGTGGGTACATAGCAGGTATACATATTTATGGGGTGCATGAGATGTTTTGATACAGGCATGCAATGTGACATACTCTCTTTATTCTTGACTCTTTTCTTTCCATTCTTTTCAATTCTTATTTTTTTAGAGGGGAAAAATGGTGAAATAATTGAAGAAAGCAAAAACAAAGAATAATTAAGAAAACGAAGTCTACTCTTTTGAAAAACATCAGAGGCACAGAGTTTTGAATCCTAAATCCTTATCCCAGGAGCTTCTTTGAAGAGTATATCCAACTTCTCGTCTTCCTCTTCTGCTATTAATTTTGATTTGAAGTTATTTTTAACCTATCATCCATTTCCTTGCCAAGGAATTGCAAGAGTGTATAGCATATATTAATATCAATCCTATATATTAGTTTCCTGTCATGGAGGGAACAGCTTCTAGCTCCAGGACTTCCCATAGCAGAACGTTCAAAAGGAAATGTGCAACTTGATGAGTCTCAAATTGTATCCTAGTTCTGAAAAGGTCTCAGTTGCCCAGGCTATGTGGTTTACTCCCATGTTGAAAAACAAGGATCAGCCCCAGAGCTTAGAATATGTGGAGATAAGCAGGCATTCCTGAGAGAAAAGGAAAGTGAAGACTTAACTGAGGAGATTTAGTAGATAAAGGATTAATTCTTCATTCCAAATTATTGCAAGGAGAGATTTTCTCCTCCCCTTCAAGCTCCTCCCCTGATCTTACCCCTTCATGGGCCTGGGGCTTTCAGAGGGAGAAGGAGGCCGGGCGCGGTGGCTCACGCTTGTAATCCCAGCACTTTGGGAGGCCGAGGCAGGCGGATCACAAGGTCAGGAGTTCGAGACCACGGTGAAACCCCGTCTCTACTAAAAATACAAAAAGAAAAAATAAGTGTTCCTATTTCTCCACATCCTCTCCAGCACCTATTGTTTCCTGATTTTTTAATGATGGCCATTCTAACTGGTGTGAGATGGTATCTCACTGTGGTTTTGATTTGCATTTCTCTGATGGCCAGTGATGATGAGCATTTCTTCATGTGTTTTTTGGCTGCATAAATGTCTTCTTTTGAAAAGTGTCTGTTCATGTCCTCTGCCCACTTTTTGATGGGGTTGTTTGTTTTTTTCTTGTAAATTTGTTTGAGTTCATTGTAGATTCTGGATATTAGCCCTTTGTCAGATGAGTAGGTTGCAAAAATTTTCTCCCATTCTGTAGGTTGCCTGTTCACTCTGATGATAGTTTCTTTTGCTGTGCAGAAGCTCTTTAGTTTAATGAGATCCCATTTGTCAATTTTTGCTTTTGTTGCCATTGCTTTTGGTGTTTTAGACATGAAGTCCTTGCCCACGCCTATGTCCTGAATGGTATTGCCTAGGTTTTCTTGTAGGATTTTAATGGTTTTAGGTCTAACATATAAGTCTTTAATCCATCTTGATTTAATTTTTGTATAAGGTGTAGGGAAGGGATCCAGTTTCAGCTTTCTACATATGGCTAGCCAGTTTTCCCAGCACCATGTATTAAATAGGGAATCCTTTCCCCATTTCTTGTTTTTGTCAGGTTTGTCAAAGATCAGATAGTTGTAGCTATGCGGCGTCATTTCTGAGGGCTCTGTTCTTTTACACTGTTGGTGGGACTGTAAACTAGTTCAACCATTGTGGAAGTCAGTGTGGCGATTCCTCAGGGATCTCGAACTAGAAATACCATTTGACCCAGCCATCCCATTACTGGGTATATACCCAAAGGACTATAAATCATGCTGCTATAAAGACACATGCACACGTATGTTTATTGCGGCACTATTCACAATAGCAAAGAGTTGGAACCAACCCAAATGTCCAACAACGATAGACTGGATTAAGAAAATGTGGCACATATACACCATGGAATACTATGCAGCCATAAAAAATGATGAGTTCGTGTCCTTTGTAGGGACATGGATGAAACTGGAAAACATCATTCTCAGTAAACTATCGCAAGGACAAAAAACCAAACACCGCATGTTCTCACTCATAGGTGGGAATTGAACAATGAGAACTCATGGACACAGGAAGGGGAACATCACACTCCGGGGACTGTTGTGGGGTGGGGGGAGTGGGGAGGGACAGCATTAGGAGATACACCTAATGCTAAATGACGAGTTAATGGGTGCAGGAAATCAACATGGCACATGGATACATATGTAACAAACCTGCACATTGTGCACATGTACCCTAAAACCCTAAAGTATAATAAAAAAAAAAAAAAGAAAGAAAAAATAAATAACCAGGCGTGGTGGCGGGCGCCTGTAGTCCCAGCTACTCAGAGAGGCTGAGGCAGGAGAATGGCGTGAACCCGGGAGGCGGAGCTTGCAGTGAGCCGAGATTGCGCCACTGCACTCCAGCCTGGGCGACAGAGCGAGATTCTGTCTCAAAAAAAAAAAGGAAACAGAGGGAGAAGGCTGGCTCTTTTATTATCTCCAAAATTAATGTTTTCTACATGGAATTGTGAATGCTGGTTAATGACAAGAAAGGTCCTAGGTTGTAGGGGCACACGAAGGGAGAACACAAAGTACAGGGCAACAGAATGGATTTGCCAATTGTTTGGGTTATTCGTTCAGCATAACTTTTAAATTTTAAACCTAATAATACCTATCATGTTTTGCATGTGACCAAGTGGTTAGCACCTTACATACTGCCTTATTTTGGATTTCCCCATAAACAGAGCCTGAGTGAGGCGTTTGGGAGGCTGTGACTGTGCAGGAGTGAAGGAACAGATTGAGACAGGAAAGAGGAAAGGCCAGTAGAGGGCACATTATCAAAGTTGCTGCAGAAAGCAAGGAGACTGGGCTCTGCAGACTGCTCTGTGGACCTACAGAATACTCCCACAACTGAGCCCTAGGGCATTTGTCCACTGCCTCCTCTGTCCCCTCACAGGGCTGCCCCGAGGGATATCCCCAACCCCACTTAGCTGACCCCAACCCCACTTCGAGGATGCTACTGTATACAAGCTGAGCCAGCTCCAACATCCTCAAAGGAAGCTCTGCAGCAGAAACTCAAAGAGTATCTCAGGGCATGAGAAGTAGGAGGCAGCATCCACCACTCCAAGTGTTGGATAGTTGTGCTATCCAGCACAGCTGCAGCTGAGACCAGAGATGGATCTCCAGGATGGGAAGAACAGCAACAAAAGGGTCTGCTACACATAGGGGGCCCCCACCCCCTTTTGCTCCTTCTGCCTCATGACTTTAGTGCAACCTCTACAGAGAGTGAAATAGCACTACCTTCCAAAATTAAAAATGCCCTTGATCGAGAAGTTCTAATTGTAGAGATTTGCCTAATGAATATTCTTGCACATGTGTGAAATTCTATATGTACAATGATATTTATTGATATGTTACCCATAAGGGCACACAACTGGGAAAACACTGTTAATTAATATAGAACAGATCAAATAAATAATGATATATTCATGGAACAATGGAATTTGGGTAACAATTAACTATACTTAACAACCTGCATGAAAGTGTCACAAACAAATCAGAATGCACACAACCGATAAGAACAGAAGTCTGCTCTAGAACATCCATCGTGCCTGTAACAGCGTCTGTCAGTCATGAGTGGCAAGCCACGTGGCAGTTATAAACAATGAGACCTCTCCGTAGGCATACTGATGATCCTATTTTCTAAAGGTTTATTATAGATCATTGTTCCGTCAAGAAGTTCAAGCTGAAAGTTCAAGCACCATGCCCCTAATTCCCTGGGCTAACATCCTCTGCTCCAAGAATAAGGCAACCTTCCTGTAGCACAGAATGTCATGCTGATTTGAGGGATCTGCAGAAGGATATATTGAATATATTAGCCTTATTATGCAGTTGTTAGTGGAGTTGGAGTTTTTCTCCTGTTCCAAACTCCATCTTATTCTAGATATTTAAGCAGTTGATTGAATTATAAAGCCAGAGTCCTGCATATGAATGGCCAGACCTCACAGAGTTAAACTAATTCCACAGCACGATCACTTCATCAAGCAAACTGACAAATCACACTCAGCAAAGTTTGTCTTCCCCCTGATAGCTTTCCTTGAGCTTTAATATGCAATGGAAAAAATCGTACCAGCCAGAAGAAAAAGCATCCAGAACCTGGAATCCTCCCCCATTAGAACGAAGAGCCTGGAGATCTGTGTCCAGATCCATCTGAAACAAACTTCCTCATCTGGCCTTCTATATTCTCTGCCTCTGAAGACAGAAAACTCACCTGCCCAAACAAGCCACACTATACTCACCCAGGATTTCATACCTAAAACCATGGCTTCCATTCAAGGTGAAAAAGCAATTCTGGACATGGATTGGACTCTACTCTCCTGGGGAGTTGATTAACCCTGCAGGTCTCTCCTGCACCCACTCATGCAGCCTGCTCTCTTTCGGCCTCAACATGTGCTCAGTTGGGCAGGATGTCAACACAGTGGGATGACTCCAAAGCAATCATCATAATTTAGACTGTCAAGAAAACAAAAAACAAGACCCTACCCAGCATCCTGTCTAGAATCCTGCATTTTTTCCCAGTGGAGAGAAGCCCCTGCAGATAAAAAGAAAACCTCCCGTATCAGGGTTCATTCCAGGAATGAGGAGGATTCATCACAGTGTAGGGGTGAGTCTCTGTTCATTAAAAACATCCTTCTTCACGGACAGACAGAGTGACTCACACCTGTAACCCCAGGACTTTGGGAGGCCAAGGTGGGTAGATCACCTGTGGTCACAGAGTTCAAGACCAGCCTGGCCAACATGACGAAACCCCATCTCTACTAAAAATACAAAAAATAGCCGGGCATGGTGGCAGGCACCTGTAATCCCAGCTACTCAGGAGGCTGAGGCAGAAGAATAGCTTGAACCCAAGAGGTGGAGGTTGCAGTGAGCCGAGATTGTGCCACTGCAATCCAGCCTGGGCGACAGAGCGAGACTCTGTCTGAAAAAAAAATAAAAAAATCCTTTTTCAACTCCATGTTTTATGGACTGTCAACAACCCCATAAAGTAAATGTATTTGCCCCTGTCTTTTTCCATCTGCAGAGACTAGCGTTTGGATCTGTGGTAGCTTAAAACAAAGCACATGATGAAAAGGCTCATTCATCACAGCGGCAAGGATTAAAGGAAAGTTTCAAAGAATTGGGCACCATTCAGCTTTGTTGGCAGGCAGTGAATATGATGATAAAAACTTGTGGTCGTCCTAGCCTTCACTAGTGATTGTGGAGATCACAGAGTCACGGGGAGTCCTGGGGCTGCTGAGGGAGGTCAAGGGGCTTATGGGGAAATGAGAATCAAGTGATTGGAGCAGATGGGAGAGGTACATGTGCTGGCAGCTGCTTGGAGCATCAGTCTCCAGACCGGCTTGTCCTGTTTCCTTGGTTTGTCATTGAACTTCGCTCATGACTGAAACAGGCACAGAGATACTGAGAAAAGTCCACGGTGATGAAACACCAGGTTTGCCATTTCTTGCCTAGATCTTGTAGCTAATGGAAGGAAAAACATAAGGAAAGTTACTTTTTAAATGGTAATTTTATTTTAAAAATAAAATGCTATCTAAATTGGAAGAGTCATATTTCTCTCATATTAGAACGCTTATTTTCCATTATTCATTAAGAAATATTTCAGATAGGTAAAACGCTTCTGTCCTAACCCCATTATATTCCCTTCCCTTTCTACATTTTCCAAGACAAAGAGTCTATGTTGGTTTTACCCACCAATGTTTCTCCTTATCCTTTAGTCACACAGATAGACAGATATCATTAATATAAATACATATATATATGCTAAACAATACCTAGTATTATTTTGCATCCTCTTCACTTTTTAAAAATGTACACATTTCTTTCTGCATTTGATATTTATCCATATGGATGTAACGGTCCTAATTTAATTTAGCTGCCATTTAATAATCCGTGTCGTGAATCTGCCACAATTATGGATCAATTCTCCTGTTGGCAGAGATTTAAGTTGTCTCCAATTTTGCACAATTGTAATACTGGTGCGGTAAACATCCATGAACATCCTTGGATTTGTGTATACACATGAAAATGTTGTGACTTGCTTTTAATAAAACAGTACATCTTAGAGATTTTTTGTGCTGATACATGTTGTCATAGCTCATTCTTTTAACATTTGAACAGTACTCTAGCTTGAAAAAGAACTAAAATATATTGAACCAAGTTTCTTGCTGGACATTTAGATTGCCCCTCCCTTGGTTTTGTGTTGCTAACAACAGGCTCACAGGTGTCCTTGGACACATGTGAGTTTCTCCAAAGTATGTACCTAAAATCATGACTGCTCAATGAAAGGGTGGGTCTGCCTCCAACATTCCACACACTGCCTTACTGCTCTCCAGCTGACAGCGATTTGCACAACCACCAGCAGTGCATGGGGAACTCCATTGCTCTACTGCCTCACAATCTCTCAATATGGTCAGTCTTATATAGGATTTTGCAAATTGATGGATTTCAAATGATATCTCATATTTATTTTCACTTGCATGATTCCTCATAAAATTGAGCATCGTTTCATATATTTGTTGACCATTTGGCTTTTATTGTCCATCAATTGTGTGTCACCGTAGCCTTTGTTTCCTTTTTTTTCCTGGGAGGATCTGTTTCCAATCATTTCCATAGTCTTTTTTTTTTTTTTAAACAGAGTCTTGCTTTGTTGCCCAGGCTGGAGTGCAGTGGCACAATCTCAGCTCACTGCAACCTCTGCCTCCCAGGTTCACACAATTCTCCTGCCTCAACCTCCTGAGTAGCTGGGATTACAGGCATGCCCCATCAGGCCCGGCTAATTTTTGTATTTTCAGTAGAGACAGGGTTTCACCATGTTGGCCAGGCTGGTCTTGAACTCCTGACCTCAGGTGATCCGCCCACTTCAGCCTCCCAAATTGCTGCAATTACATGCATGAGCCACTGCACCCAGCCCCATATTCTATTTATTTTAGGAGAGGACAGTCCATTGAACGTTTAGCTAATGAAAGTCTAATATATAAATAATAAATTGTCTAGCAAGTAAGATAACTTTTAAAACCCAGTGAATAAATAAAATGAATTTATGCCTGCTTCTCAAAGCTTTGGAGACTCCACCATGCTGACTATACTATAGGTGAGAGCTATCCCCAAAGGGCGTGGACTCGGCTTGCAGAGGGAAACCAGCACTGCTTCATGACCCCTTAGCTAGGGGAAGAATGAAGGAACTGACATTAGTAAATATTGACCTTTCAACCGGAGTTTAAAGGATATCACCTCATTTAATCCTTGCAAGGAAACTGTACAATAGGTATTATTTCCCTTTCCCTCTTTGAGGATGAGGAAATGCAGACTCAAAGAGATTAAATGTCTAGCCTGAGGTCAAGGAGCTTGAAATTAACAGAACCAGAATTTGGAGATTTGTCTGTCACCAAAACACAGGCACTTTCTACCACACAGGAGAAACACAATTCTTATGGATAAAGTAGTTTGAAGATAAGATTCATATTTAGGGAAGTTTATAAACCTTAACAGGAATAGGCCGGAGGCGGTAGCTCATGCCTATAATCCCAGCACTTTGGGAGGCAGAAGCAGGCAGATCACCTAAGGCCAGGAGTTCAAGACCAGCCTGGCCAAAATGGCAAAATCCTATCTCTACTAAAAATGCAAAAAAAAAAAAAAATAGTTGGGTGTGGTGGCACATGCCTGAAATGCCAGCTACTCAGGAGGCTGGGACAGGAGATTCACTTGAACCCAGGAGGCAGAGGTTGCAGTGAACTGAGATCGCACCATTGACTCCAGCCTGGGCGACAGAGAGAGACTCCATCTAAAAAAAAAAAAAAGAAAGAAAAAAAAATGCTAGCCATTCTTTTGGAAATAATTATTTGTGGAGCTGAGGATTTTGTTCAATCTCTTCTGAAACCTAAGCAGTAGGGATCTTAGAGGCACACTTCTTTCCCTCCACATCTCCAGGAGGAAACTGTGGCCATCAACTGTGCATGCTTCAGATAACTTATATGCATTCTATTCTTCTTTTTCCCTGAGACTACTTGTTCTCCTGCTAAGAAAAGAGTGGTTATTTTTTCAGGAAGCAATATCAGTTGCTTCCTCAGGGGGCTGATGATTTGATAAGGCATGGTAAGAGGCAGAGATAAATCAGAATTTGAGAGACTATAAAACACATTTTAGTTTCAAAGTCCTAGAATTTATTCTGAAAAATTTTAAATGAAACACATTCAATGAATATATTACACATTTATGTTACTGATGCTTTATTTCCCAATTATAATTGTTAGGTAATTACAGAAGGAAACCACACTGATCCCTGACAATAACCCAGTTGTAGGAGCCTGGAGGCATTTCTAAGATGGTTTTCATAGCTCTTAAGATGTCTTGAATCCAGGAAGTCTGCCCATGAGTTTTAGGGGCAAGGCACTTTATTTTTTTTAACTTAATGGGGAGATGGCCATTCCCTCAGTATTGTACATGGTCAGCTTGAAGTGATTTCAGCCAAAGCACTGCTGGACAGTTCCCACTGCATCCTCTGTCCTTTCACACACATTCCTCCACTTTCTGCCTTAAATAGTTTCTGAAGCCAAGGCAGCCTGCTCAGCCTCTGTGCAGAGGCAGGAATGTAAGGGTTAATGCCTCTGGAAGTAACTCTCCTCCAGTAGAGGAGTCAGTCAATAGATAAATGCCCCAGTCTCTGGGGCTTCAAAGGGAAAATTTAAAGGCTGCTCTACTTCCCATTTGCCAACAGAAGTACCCAGTTCAACAATGCACCTTTTCCTTGCTTTTCTTCCTTTCCTCCCTCTCTCTCCTCACTGTCTTAATTCTGCCTCCTGGGAGCACCTCCCAAATAAATTACTTATACACAAATCCTTTTCTCAGGTTCTGTTTTTGGAAAAACTTAGAGCAATACCCCCCAAGTTCTCATAGATACCCATTCATTGTTTTAAATATTAGTTTTTCTTCCAGGAAGGCTTCTCTGACCTCTTCTAAGTATAAAAAAAGTAAGTAAACTTCTCTTTTATTACACTATATTTTTATTATCTGTTTATCCATATCCATCACTAGACCGTGAGCTTCTTAAAAAAGATAGGGTCTGTACGCCATTGTATGCCTGGTGCTAGCACAACATCTGGTCATGGCAAGCACTCAGTAAATATCTCAGGAACAAATAGAAACAACATTTGTAGATATTGGGCTAGGTATTTGTCAGTCATATACCAATGTCAACAATACTCACAACATTCCCTCTGGTCAAGAGAATTTGGGGTACTGAAAAATGACAGACAGGAAAACAGACAAATTGCAAAGCAACATGTTTTGAGCTCCAATGAAGACATGCAGTCAGCATTGCCTAAGTTCTGTCTTTACAGCCAGGAAAAGACTCTCTGAAAAGATATCTGAGCAAAACCCTGAAAAAAAACTGGTATATCATAATTTTAGAAAAAAAAATGGCCAGGCACAGTGGCTCACACCTATAATCTCAGCACTTTGGGGGGCCAAGGAGGATGGATCACCTGAGGTCAGGAGGTCAAGACCGGCCTGGCCAAAACGGCAAAACCCTGTCTCTACTAAAAATAAAAATTAAAAAAAATTAGCCAGGCATGATGGCACATGCCTGCAGTCCCAGCTGCTTGGGAGGCTGAGGGAGGAGAAATCACTTGAACCTGGGAGGTGGAGGTTGCAGTGAGTCAAGGTTGCGCCACTGCACTCCAGCCTGGATGACACAGCAAGACTCTGTCTCAAAAAAAATAAAATAAAACAAAATTAAATTAAAAATTTTTTAAAGAATTAATAAAAATTATTAAAATAAAATAGAAAACTCACATTTATTAAGCCCTTCTTTAGTGTCTGGTACTTGTACAAAGGAATTTTGGGCATCATTGTATTTAATCTCCATATGTAGATACTGAGCAGTCTCATTTCCCAGATGCAGAGACTGAGGCTTATGAGGTTCAGAATTTGCCTGGATTTGTACAGCTAGCAAGAGGTAAAACCAGGATTCCAGTTTCTCCAACGACCAGACTCTTAACTCAGCATTTACTATAATAAAGTTTCCTACTCTAATGAAAAAAGAGTCAAGTCATGGCTTATTCTCCATGTGTCATGAATTATCACATGAAACCAACAGCAAGAAAAAAGAAAACCTCAAGAAAAAGGGATATGTCTTTGTTTCTGTTCATATGCTAGATTACATTTATTGATTTGCGTATGTTGAACCAGCCTTGCATCCCAGGGATGAAGCCCACTTGATCATGGTGGATAAGCTTTTTGATGTGCTGCTGGATTCGGTTTGCCAGTATTTTATTGAGGATTTTTGCATCAATGTTCATCAAGGATATTGGTCTAAAATTCTCTTTTTTGGTTGTGTCTCTGCCAGGCTTTGGTATCAGGATGATGCTGGCCTCATAAAATGAGTTAGGGAGGATTCCTTCTTTTTCTATTGATTGGAATAGTTTCAGAAGGAATGGTGCCAGTTCCTCCTTGTACCTCTGGTAGAATTCGGCTGTGAATCCATCTGGTCCTGGACTTTTTTGGTTGGTAAGCTACTGATTATTGCCACAATCTCAGAACCTGTTATTGGTCTATTCAGAGATTTAACTTCTTCCTGGTTTAGTCTTGGGAGGGTCTATGTGTCGAGGAATTTATCCATTGCTTCTAGATTTTCTAGTTTATTTGCGTAGAGGTGTTTGTAATATTCTTTGATGGTAGTTTGTATTTCTGTGGGATTGGTGGTGATATGATTTTCTCAATAGATGCAGAAAAGGTCTTTGACAAGATTCAACAACCTTCATGCCAAAAACTCTCAATAAATTAGGTATTGATGGGACGTATCTCAAAATAATAAGAGCTATCTATGACAAACCCACAGCCAATATCATACTGAATGGGCAAAAACTGGAAGCATTCCCTTTGAAAACTGGCACAAGACAGGGATGCCCTCTCTCACCACTCGTATTCAACATACTGTTGGAAGTTCTGGCCAGGGCAATCAGGCAGGAGAAGGAAATAAAGGGTGTTCAATTAGGAAAAGAGGAAGTCAAATTGTCCCTGTTTGCAGATGACTTGATTGTATATCTAGAAAATCCCATCGTCTCAGCCCAAAATCTCCTCAAGCTGATAAGCAACTTCAGCAAAGTCTCAGGATACAAAATTAATGTACAAAAATCACAAGCATTCTTATACACCAATAACAGACAAACAGAGAGCCAAATCATGAGTGAACTCCCATTCACAATTGCTTCAAAGAGAATAAAATACCTGGGAATCCAACTTACAAGGGATGTGAAGGACCTCTTCAAGGAGAACTACAAACCACTGCTCAATGAAATAAAAGAGGATACAAACAAATGGAAGAACATTCCATGCTCATGGGTAGGAAGAATCGATATCGTGAAAATGGCCATACTACCCAAGGTAGTTTATAGATTCAATGCCATCCCCGTCAAGCTACCAATGACTTTCTTCACAGAATTAGAAAAAAACTACTTTAAAGTTCATATGGAACCAAAAAAGAGCCCGCATCGCCAAGTCAATCCTAAGCCAAAAGAACAAAGCTGGAGGCATCACGCTACCTGACTTCAAACTATACTACAAGGCTACAGTAACCAAAACAGTATAGTACTGGTACTAAAACAGAGATATAGACCAATGGAACAGAACAGAGCCCTCAGAAATAATGCCACATATCTACAACTATCTGATCTTTGACAAACCTGACAAAAACAAGAAATGGGGAAAGGATTCCCTATTTAATAAATGGTGCTAGGAAAACTAGCTAGCCATATGTAGACAGCTGAAACTGGATCCCTTACTTACGCCTTATATAAAAATTAATTCAAGATGGATTAAAGACTTAAATGTTAGACCTAAAACCATAAAAACCCTAGAAGAAAACCTAGGCAATACCATTCAGGACATAGGCATGGGCAAGGACTTCATGTCTAAAACACCAAAAGCAATGGCAACAAAAGCCAAAATTGACAAATGGGACCTAATTAAACTAAAGAGCTTCTGCACAGCAAAAGAAACTACCATCAGAGTGAACAGGCAACCCACAGAATGGGAGAAAATTTTTGCAACCTACTCATCTGACAAAGGGCTAATATCCAGAATCTACAATGAACTTAAACAAATTTACAAGAAAAAAACAAACAACCCCATCAAAATGTGGGTGAAGGATATGAACAGACACTTCTCAAAAGAAGACATTTATGCAGCCAAAAAACACATGAAAAAATGTTCATCATCACTGGCCATCAGAGAAATGCAAATCAAAACCACAATGAGATACCATCTCACACCAGTTAGAATGGCAATCATTAAAAAGTCAGGAAACAACAGGTGCTGGAGAGGATGTGGAGAAATAGGAACACTTTTACACTGTTGGTGGGACTGTAAACTAGTTCAACCATTGTGGAAGACAGTGTGGCGACTCCTCAGGGATCTAGAACTAGAAATACCATTTGACCCGGCCATCCCATTACTGGGTATATACCCAAAGGATTATAAATCATGCTGCTATAAAGACACATGCACACATATGTTTATTGTGGCACTATTCACAACAGCAAAGACTTGGAACCAAGCTAAATGTCCAACAATGATAGACTGGATTAAGAAAATGTGGCACATATACACCATGGAATACTATGCAGCCATAAAAAATGATGAGTTCATGTCCTTTATAGGGACATGGATGAAACTGGAAACCATCATTCTCAGCAAACTATCACAAGGACAGAAAACCAAACACCACATGTTCTTAGTCATAGGTGGGAATTGAACAATGAGAACACATGGACACAGGAAGGGGAACATCACATACCGGGGCCTGTTGTGGGGTGGGGGGAGGGGGGAGGGATAGCATTAGGAGATATACCTAATGCTAAATGATGAGTTGATGGGTGCAGCACACCAACATGGCACATGTATACATATGTTACAAACCTGCACGTTGTGCACATGTACCCTAAAACTTAAAGTATAATAATAATAAAACAAAAAAGAAAAAAGGGATATGGTGTCATCCCTTGAGGAGTGGCAAATACTTCCATATCTTCCCACTCCAGCCACATGCCTGCTCCACCCCAAAGCTCACATTCATTCTTCTGCAGCTGGGGGGTTATAGAGTCTGTCTCTCTCTCTAATTACAATTGTGCTTCAGCCTCCTTCCTCACTCTCTCAATTCTTTTGAACGTTCTTTAAAAAGAAAAATAAATTATGATTCTCTTTAAAATCACCTCTTGGTTATTCAAATCCTTCTCAGTCATTTTAAATCAGTCCTCAGAACCTCTCAGGAGTGTATATGTGCACAATACACACACACAGAGAGAAGCACCAAAGAAAGAACTCCCAGAATCGCCTGAGTTATACACGTAAAAGGTGATTTGGAAACACTATTCAGTAACTAGGTTATTTTAAGATTCTACTTTCATGTCAAGTTTCCTGTCAACATCTGATAAACTCTGCGGTAGAAACGGATTTTTAAAGTTGTTTTATTCTCGGTAGAATGAGAGTTGCTTTGGCAATTTCCCCAAAATTAGTGAAGTTTGTCAGACAGTGCCTTACCATGATCTATAATTTAAGTCATTTTATAAAGGCAAGAGAAAGAAACAATTAAGGAAAGAAAGAGGGAGAGAAAGAGGAAAGAAAAAGATGGAAAGGAGGAGAGGAAGGAAGGAAAAAAGGTAGGTAAGAGAGAAGGAAGGAGCAAAGAAAGAGAAGGAAGAGAGGGGTGGAGGGAAGAGAAGGAAGGAAAAAAGAGATGCTTCTCTTCTAACAGGAATAAATTAGCTGCTGAATAAATAAACATAAGTGGTAATGAAATAAAATTCATTTTCCCGGTTTCTTTTCCATGAAAGAAAAAGAGGAAGCTTCTTGCATTACCTCTGATCTGCAGGACACCAGAGAGAAGGGAAGATATCGGAAGAGAAAAAATATATTTGCTCATATTTGAAATGCAGCATGGATAGATTTTTTAAATTGAGATCTTCTAATGGCCTAGAAACAGCCTAATTGATTAAGTAAGGTGATTGGGATGAAATCAGTAACTTTACTGTATATTCTTTAAAGGAACGGGCCCAGGCTCTAATAGTAGAGTATCGCTGCCGTATCAAAGGTCTGTTAATAGGATCCTTGAATGAGAATTGGGCTTTGAGTTGGTTTTGCTGAAGACTGTTAGAAACTCTTCCAGTAAGACTCTAATACCCACAGGATGGAAAAAGAAAAGTGACTGCCCTGCATAAAACATGACCCACAATTTATGGCACACTTTCGGGCAAAATACCAGGCAGCCCCTGAGGGGTCGACAGAGCTCTCATTCCACACTAATTGATACAAAGGGTGCTGTTTTCCAGATGACCTCACACCTAATTGAACAAGGCAGACGCACATACCACATGTAATAGTGTTTATTGCATGCATTATGGTCATTTAGCATTTGTCACCCTTTACCAGCAGCATGGACGGTTAAGAGGACTGACTTTGAAATCTGACAGACCCAACCCCTGTCAACAAATAGCTCTGTACATATTATGCTCTTTGAAATGGTGACAAAGAATAGTGCCTACTAAAAAAGTTGAAGGAAACCAATGCATGAAAAAGATAATATCTGGCATATGGTAAACATTCATAAATATTATGATTATTTGCATTTCCTGAAAGCATTATGGGTGTGTTTATTAACTATACTTTGCTCCTTGGGCAAATTCAGCTAATATTTTTCAAGTGTTTATTTTGTGCACAATGCTCAATTTTTTCATGTATTTTTTAAATTCCCACAGCATTTCAATGAGGTAGGTATTATTATTCCTCTTTAAAAGCTAAGGCAACCAAAGCTAGGGTAAAATAAAATAATTTGCTCTTTACCACTTCGCTAGAACATTGTGAAGTTTTTGATTTGAGCTCAGGTCTTCTGACTCCACAACATGGACACTTGCAATACATCAGTTTTATGTCCTTTAACCTAAATGCATTTTTATAGCCTGTGGATATTCTATTCATTGGTGTTCTGATAAACCAACTCTCCAAAATACAAGTCCTGATTTGTCACATTTGCCAGTTTCTGTGGTGTAAATACCCCAACCAGGGCCAATTTCAAACTACTGGTAACCGACTTGTAAAATTGTTCTGTACTTAACAATCCGTTCTCATTAGGTATTATATTTCAAATATGGCCACCTGCATTTCAAAGTGCTCACAACTGAGGACGTCAAGGCTTGATCCTATGCTTCTTTCTGCCTACTCTTGGCTGTGTTCTTCTGCTCTCAGCCTTCTTGACCTTTTCATGCCTTGTTATGGATGCAACCTTGGAGCCTACCATGAGAGGAAGAAGCAAGTTGGAGGAGCCAGGCCTGCACCTAGGAAGAGCTAGGCTGCAAATGAGAGCTAAGCAAACAGCGGAAAACAAGACAGGGTGACAAAAGCAACGACTGAGAAACGTGACCAGCAACCACAGGCAAGGGTGTGTCTGATTCCAGACTCAAAGGGCAAGCCTAAGCAACTGAAGGGACAAAAGTGGCTAAGTAAGGGATGATCAGATGGAATTGCCAAGGCCCAGGCTAGGAAGCAGACAGATTGGAGCTCAACCATCTGCCCAGCCGCTTCCTCACTATGCACCTGTGGGAAGTGTATTTAAGTCATCTTTGCCTCAGTTTCCTCTCCTATAAATGGGAGCAATGGTATCTTCCTGTAAAAGGTTAAAGGATGTAAGAGACTGTATCATACAGTAGTGTTCAATAATATTAGGTTTTAAAAATTAATCTTATACTGGTAAGGAAACCAACTCTGCCTCAGCCAGAAGAGATTATTTTTATTTTACTTTATCCTGTTTTTAGAACTCAGGTACACAGATTTGAACTGGTCACCTTGCTCAGTACATGGTATGCTCTTATCATCTGTCCATCCATGGCCCTCTTTTAAAATTATTTTCCACTTTATTTCTCACTCCAATCCCATTCTCTCCCTCTCGTAAGTACCTTCATCCCCGTGTTTACATGCTTCTCATGTACACATGTTTATTCAATTACCTTTGTATCTATGGAAAATACATAGTATAGCTTGTGGGTGAACTTTTTTTTTTTTTTTGAGACGAAGTCTCACTTTGCTGCCCAGGCTGGAGTGCGGTGGCACAATGTCGGCTCACTGCAACCTCCACCTCCTGGGTTCAAGCAATTCTTCTGCCTCAGCCTCCTGAGTAGCTGGGATTACAGGCGCATGCCACCATGCCTGGTTAATTTTCGTATTTTTTTAGTAGAGATGGGGTTTCACCATGTTGGTCAGGCTGGTCTCGAACTCCTGACCTTGTGATCCACCTGCCTCAGTCTCCCAAAGTGCTGGGATTACAGGTGTGAGCCACCACGCCCGGCCTGAAATTTTAAAATTTACATAAATAACATTATATTAGTTTGCTGGAGCTGCCGTAACAAAATACCACAGACTGAATGGCTTAAACAACAGAAATATATTTTGCCACAGTTCTGGAGGCTGGGAGTCCAAGATCAAGGTGTTGTCAGAGTTGATGTCTCCTGAGACACCTCTCCTTGGTTTAGAAATGGCTGCCTTCTCACTCCATCCTCACATAGTCTTTTTTCTACCCATTCACACCCCTGGTGTTTCTCTGTATATTCAAATTTCCTTTTTCTCATAAGGACACCAGTCGTGCTAGATAAAAATTCAATGTTTAGTCCACCTTAAAGTCCTCATTTTAACTTAGTTACTTTTTCAAAGACTTTATCTCCAAATATGGTTACATCTGAGGTAATAAGGGTTAGGGATTTAACATGAGCTTGCAGGGAAGGGACAAAATGCAACTCATAAAAAGTATCATGCTATTGTAGTAGATTGTTGCAACCGACGAAGCACGCACCACATTAGATGCTCACACACCCTTTGTCACTGGCTCCAGGCTTGGCGCAGAACTTGCTCTGGATAAGGGACGTTAGCAAACATTGTCCAAGAAAACACTTAATAATATCTTGTACATTGGAGCTTTCTCTCTTTCGCTGCTGACAACTTTTCTGCCACTGTGTGAGAAAGCCCAAGCTAGCCTGTTAGTTGCTGCAGGTATGAAGCCCTCCCAGACACGGATAACCAGGAGCAATAGCTAGTTGGGTGGGTAAGCCATATTAGAATACCCAGGGACCATTGTTTTAAGTGCCAACCAACCTCAGGGGCACAAGTGAGCCCAGGAGAGACCAGCAGAACTGCTTTGCTTTGCCCAGCCCAAACTTTTGTGCTAATAAACAATTACTCTAAACCAATATTTTTGGAATGGTTTGTTAGGAGCAACCGATGATGATAAAGCTATAGCTATGGATATTATTCTGTTTCTTACTTTTTGTCATTTAACATGATGTATTTGAGATGTTGCTATTTGTAGATCTGTTTCACTCCTCCTGGCTGCTATAAGGCATTCTGGTACACGCACACATCATATTTTATTTATCCATTCTTCTAGGGATGAACAGTTGGGCTTCCTCCAGGTTTCTGCTCTACAAACATTCTCATATACATATATTTCTCTGCTGGGGTGAGAGTGTCTCTGGAAACACTATTTAAAAGTAAAATTGCTGAGTAGCAGGGCATATGCACACTTAATTGCACTAAATATTGTCAAATTGATCTTCAGAGTAGCTGTAGCAATTTACACTCCTTTTAGAAGTGAAGGAGGACTGGCCAGCGGAGTTATATATGTTTCTTATTAGAGCAGGAATTATTCCCTGATGAGTGCTAGCTTTAGTCTCACAAGAGAAAATAAGCAGAAGTTCCTAGCTAGAATACAAAGGGCAGTGCAGAAATCAGAACCCCAGTACTGACCTACGTAGACCTTAACACTCTTCCTATCTATTTCTCTTCTTCACTAGTCTTACCTGAAATTGACATACTATTGCAGTTTTTTTTGTTGTTGTTACTTGCCTATAATAGTTATGGTATTTCATTTTCTAGTCTTCATTCCTAACTTGAAATTTTGTGATTTTTAGTATTCTAATTTGTCTATCATAAAGGAGCTAAAAAGATAATCGGGATTTACTGATAGTAGATAATTGTGTTAAAAACAATTCGTTCAAGTTATTAAGGTGATTGAAAGCTTGTGAAGATAAAAAAATAGTTTTTGATAACACTAGAAAATAATCTAATAATAACAGTAATATATCAGGATACAGAATATATGCAAAGCAATTAAGTTATAGTGTTAACAGAAAAATACCAGAATACAAATATTATACAATGCATTCTCACAGCTGTGATGACTGCAGCATTTTCCCTGAGGCTATCCGCCAATATCAACTGTTTGGACTCTGGGCCCAAGGCTTCACAGAACAAGAGTGCAGAAGGTCAGGCCCAAAACCTGCCTAGAGGGGAGATAATTACAGGAGTCCTTTCTCATTAAAAATGATCCTTAAAAATAGGGGCAAACCACACCAAAACCCATCTCCTGTACCCCTACATCACAGGCATGCATAGGCTGGAGTAGGCCAGGAAGTCTCAAGCTTCTGAGGCACTCTGGAGGGAAGCCAGAAGGTACAATCATCCTTGACCTCAGAGAATCTGAACAAATAATTTTCAAGGGCAATGATGAGCAAGTTGTCAAGCGCATAAAGAAGAAAGACAACGTGAAAGAAAACAAGCAGAAGAAATAGACAGCTGAATTACCCATTAATTATAAAACAACCATAATTATTATGTCTACAGAGATAAAAGGCAAGCTTGAAAATATTCAATGGTAGTAGGAAACAATAAAGAGTAATATGGTCGATTTGAAAAAACCAAACAGAAAATTTGGATATAAAATATATAATAAAAGTATTTAAGAGCTCAGTGGTTACATTGGACAGCAGATTTAACATAATTGAAGACAGATTAAAAGAGAAGATGACAGTTTCCAGATACAATACAAAGATAGATGAGAGATATAAAGCCTAAAGTGATTAGACTCCCAGAAAGAGAAGAAAGAAAAAATGGAATAAATAGCATCTGAGATTTTTTTGAGAACTGATAAATGAAACCAATACATATAAGCAGTCTCTGAAAATTCAAGTAGGATAAATAATAATAAATCCACATCTATACGCATATCAAATATGTGACCAGAAAAATAACCAAAACCAAGAAATTTATAGAAAGAAATAAAGATAGAGTTCCCTCAAAGTACAGCAGTGAATAGATAACTGACTTCAACAACAACAATGAAAGCCAGAAGACAGTAGGAAGCTATTTTCGATTAGTACAAACCTAAGATTCCATACCCAGTAAAATTATTTTTCAAAAATGACAATGTAATAAAAACTCTTCAAACAAGCTAAAATTGAAATTCATGACCAAAAGACCCTCACTGAAGGAAATTCTAAAAGATAACATTCTAGCAAAAGGAAATGATCCGACATAGACAGCTGAGACTCAAAAGGGAATGGAGAGCAAGGAAAGTTATACATATATCTGTAAATATAAACTTAATGCCTAGTGAAACACACACACACACACATGCACACACACAAACATGCATACATGAAGAGTTATAACACCATATGACAGTAATATGGGCAAGGGATAACTGATGTTGAAATATTCTAAGGTGCATCACGGAGTAAAAAAATGTATTAAATTTTGATTTTTCTATAAGTTAGGTATGCATATTGTCATTTCTATGGTTACTACCAACACAGTCAAGAAAAAAGAAAAACTCTAAAAGAAAAATCTATTGTCTAAGTTAACAATTCTGGTACTGCTATACATGTAAACAGAAATTGAACAATTAGTAAACAGATGGCAGGCGGTAGGAGCCAGGCTCCTCGTTGTTGGAGCGGGAACTTACAAATAGGCAAGGGTGGAGGCTAGAATGATTGATGTGGTGATGAATTAAAGTTGGGAACATTAATAAGAATTCATGCTAAGCTTAATAGAGATATCTGTGGTTACATAGCAGCGATATTTATAGATATGTGTATACGAGTTAACATATACACATGTATTTCTTTGCTCTGTCAGCTAAGAGGGCCTAAAAGAAACAATAAGCATACCTACATCCAAAATCTTGATTTCTAATACCACTCTCCAAAAAAAAGAAAAAAGAAAAAAAGAGAAACCAGCACTCTTGAGGTAATGGCTGATTCTAGGATTGAGACAGGAAATATGCAAGATCAGCTTGGAGTATTTTGCAGTGCCAGAAAGTAAGGAAGTGCCTTAAAAAAATCAGACGGAGGAAGTGGAGCAAGATGGCAGAATAGAAGCCTCCAGCAACTGTCCCGGCTGAAAGAACACCAAACTGAACAATTATCCACACACAAAAAAATCTTCATAAGAACCAAAAATCAGGTGAGTAATCCCCGTACCTGGTTTTAATATCATATTAAGGAAAACAATACCTGGTTTTAACATAATATCAGCTTGATATTAAAGAAATCATATTAACATCATATGAAGCGGGTAGGAAAAACAGTCGCCTACACACCCCTTCCCCATTCCCCAGCAGTGATCACATGGCATGGACAGAGAATCTGTGTACTTTGGAGAGGGAAAGCACAGTGGCTATGAGACTTTGTATTGGAACTTGGAACTCAGTGCTGTGCAGTTACAGCAGAACTCCAGGCCGAACTCAGCCGGCACCCACAGAGAGAGCATTGGGACCAGCCCCAGCCGGAGGCAAATCATCCGTCCCAGCAGTTGAAACCTGAGTTCTGGCAACCCCTCCATCACAGGTTAATGTGCTCTGGGGTCCTAAATAAATGTGAATAGCAGTCTAGGTCACAAGGTCTGTAATTCCTGAGCAAGTCCTGATGCTGTGCTGGGCTCAGAGCCAGTGAACTTGGAGGGCACCTGACCTAGTGAGACACCAGCTGGGGAAGCTGGAGGAGTGCTCGTGTCACACCTCCCCCAATCCTAGGCAGCACAGCTCACAGCTCCAGGAAAGACTCTTGCTTGAGGAGACCACAGGGGAGAATAAAGAGGAGTTTGTCTTACAACTTGGATACCAGCTCAGCCACCGCAGGATAGGGTACCAGGCAGAGTTCTGGGGCCCATATTCCAGGCCGTAGCTCCCAGACAACATTTTTAGACAAACCCTGGGCCAGAATGGAACCTGCTGCCTTGAAAGGAAGAAACCAGACCCAGCAGGATTCATCACCTGCTGACTAAGGAGCCCTTGGGCCCTGGATAATCAGCAGTGATACCCAAGTAGTACTTGTTCCGGGCCTTGGGTGAGACTCAGAGCTGTGCTGGCCTCAAATATGACCCAGAACATTCTCAGTTGTGGTGGCTATGGGGAGAGACCCCTTCTTCTGCTAGAGGAAAGGAGTGAAAAGGGTAAAGGGGACTTTGTCTTGCAGCTTGGGCACCAGCTTGACCACAGTGGGACAGAGCACCAAGTGGACTCCTGCGGTCCCCAGTTCCAGGCCTTGGTTCCTGGATGGCATTTCTGGACCTTCCCTTGGCCAGAGGGGAGCCCACTGCCCTGAAGGGAGAGACTCAACACTGGCAACATTTACCTCAAGCTGACTGAAGTGCCCTTGGCCTTGAGTCAACATCCGCAGTACCCAGACAGTACTTGCCATGGGCCTCGACAGTGGTGGCCATGGAGAGAGATTCCTCTGCTTGAGGAAAGGGGAGGGAAGAGTGGGAAAGAATCTTGTGGCTTTGGTGCCAAGCGGAGCCGCAATAGGATAAAGCACCAGGTAGATTCCTAAGGTTCTCGACTCCAGGACCTGGCTCTCAGATGGCATCTCTGGACCTAGCTGGGACTGAGGGAAACTTGTGGCCATGAAGGGAAGGACACAAGCCTGGCTGGATTTGCCACATGATGATTGTAGAACCCTTGGGCCTTGATTGAGCACAGGCAGTAGCCAGGCAGTGGTTGCTGCAGGCCTTGGGTGTAACCCAGTGTTGTGCTGGCTTTGGGTCTGACCCAGCACAGTGGTGGTGGCCATAGGGGTGCATGTGTCACTCCTCCTGCAGCTTCTCACAGCTCATCACAAAGAAAGAGACTCCATTTGTTTCAAGGAAAGTAAGGGGAAAGAACAAGAAACTCTGTGTGGTGATCCAGGGAATTATCCTGGGTCTTACCCAAGACCACCAAGGCAGTACCTCTACGAGTGTGCAAAAGCCACAGTATTACTGGGTGGCTTAGTGTGCCCCCTAAAATAAATACAGCTGTGGTAACCAAAGACTCAGACCACAACACTTAAGCCCCTTCAAATACCTAGAAAGTCTTCCTGAGAAGGATGAGTACAAACAAGTCCAGACTGCAAAGACTATGATAAATACCCACCTTTTCAATGCCCAGACACCCAAAAACACCCATAAGCACCAAGACGATCCAGGAGAACATGACTTCATCAAACAAAGGGTCCCAAAAAGACCGCGATATGTGACCTTTCAGACAGATGATTCAAAAGAGCTGTTTTGAAGAGCTCAATGAAATCCAAATTAAAAAAAAAAAAAACCTGAAATTCTACCAAATATCTTCTCTGACCAAACTAAAATTAGAAATCAATAACCAGAGAATTTTGGAAACTATACTAACACATGGAAATTAAACAGTGTTCACTTGAATAAAGAGTGGATCGAAGAATAAATTAGAAATAAAATTAACACATCTCTTGAAACAAATGATAATGGAAACACAACATACCAAAATTTATGGGATACAGTGAAAGCAGTATGAAGAGAAAAGTTTATAGCAATAAGTGCCTACATTAAAAAAGTAGAAAAACTTTAAATAAACAACCTAATAATGCATCTTAAGGGACTAGAAAAGCAAGAGCAAACTTCGTAAAAAGCAAAATACTGAAGATCAGAGCAAAACAAATAAAATTGGAACAAACAAAAGAAAACAACACAAAAGAACAATGAAATTAAAAGCTGTTTCTTAAAAAAAAATGACAAGCTTTTAGCCAAACTAAGAAAAGAAGAGAGACAACCCACATAAATAAAATCAGATTTGAAAAAGGAGACATTACAATCGATACTACGGAAATGCAAAGGATCATCAGAGGCTACTATGAGCAACTATTTGCCAATAAATTGGAAAACTTTGAAGAAATGAATAAATTTCTAGACACATACAACCTACTAGGATTGAACCACAGAGAAATTCAAAACCTCACAGACCAATAACAAGTTATGAGATCAACACCATAGTGAAAAGTCTCCCAGCAAAGAAAAGCTTGGAAACCGATGGCTTCACTGCTGAATTTTACCAAACATTTAAAGAAAAACTAATACCAACCCTACTTAAACTATTTTGAAAAACAGAGAATGAGTGAATACTTCCAAACTAATCTTATCAGGCCACTATTACTCTGATACCAAGACCAGACAAAGACTCATAAAACAAATTACAGGCTAATAACCCTGTTGAATAGGGAGGCAAAAAATTCTCAACAAAATACTAGCAAACTGAATTTGACAACACATTAAACAGATCATTCATCATGACCAAGTGGGATTTACCCCGGGGATGCAACGATGGTTCAACATATGCAAATCAATCAATGTGCTACATCATATCAACAGAATGAAGGACAAAAAACTGTATAATCCTTTCTACTGATGCTGAAAAAGTATTTGATGAAATTCAACATCCCTTAATGATTAAAAAAAAAACTTAAAATCTAGCTATAGAAGAAACATACATCAGCATAATAAAAGCCATAAATGACAGATATACAACTAGTATCATACTGAATGGACAAAAACTGAATGCCTTTCCTCTAAGATCTAGAACAAGACAAGGATGCTCACTTTCACCACTGTTATTCAATATACTACTGGAAGTTCTAGCTAGAGCAAGCAGACAAGAGAAACAGAGGGCATTCAAATTGGAAAAGAAGAAGTGAAGTTATCCTTGTTTGAGAACTAAAGACAAAAAACACATGATCATCTCAATAGATGCAGAAGAGGCTTTCAATAAAATTCAGCATTCCTTTCTGTTAAAAACTCTTAAGAAACCAGGTGGTGAAGGAACATACCTCAAAATAATAAGAGCCAGCTATGACAAACCCAAACATTATACTGAATGGGCAAAAGCTGGAAGCATTCCCCTCGAAAACCAGCATAAGACAAGGATGCCCTCTCTCACCATTCCTATTCAACATAATATTGGAAGTCCTGGCCAGAGCAATCAGGCAAGAGAAAGAAATAAAGGGCATCCAAATAAAAAGACAGGAAGTCAAACTAAACCAAACAGCACATGTTCTCATTTATAAGTGGGAGCTAAATGATGAGAACACATAGACACAAAGAGAGGAACACCAGACACAAAGGCCTACCTGAGGGTGGAGGGTGGCAGGAGGGACAGAAGCAGAAAGAATAACTATTGAGTACTAGGCTTAGTACTTGGGTCATAAAATAATCTTTACAACAAACCCCCATAACACAAGTTTACCTATATAACAAGCCTGCACATGTACCCCTGAACCCAAAAAAAACATTTAAAAGGAGAGAGACATTAACTCCTTGAAAGAGATTTTTCTGAGCTCCAAAGCAGAGTGCAAGTAATCCTAAGAAAAGGTAACACCTTTTTAAAAAAGAATAAAAAAGAGAATTTTTTTAAAAAGCCAAATATCCTTGTTTGCCGATGGTGTAATCTTACATTTGGAAAAACCTAAGGACACCACTAAAAACCTATTAGAACTGACAAATTCAGTAAAGTTGCAAGATATGAAATCAACACAAAAACATGTTGCATTACTATATGCCAACAGCAAACAATCTGAAAAATAAATCAAGAAAGTAATCTAATTTACAAGAGCCACAAACAAAATAAAATATTTATGCATAAATTTAGCCAAAGAAGTAAGATCTCTACAATGAAAACTGTAAAACATTTATGAAAGAATTGAAGAGGACACAAAAGAATGGAAAAATGTTCCATGTTCATGGATTAGCAGAATCAGTATTGTTAAAACGTTCATGCTGCCCAAAACAATGTACAGATTCAATTCAATCCCTATCAAAATACCAATGACATTCTTCACAGAAACAGAATAACAATCCTATAATTTATATGGAACCACAAAAGACCCAGAAGAGCCAAAGCTATCCCAATCAAGAAGTACGACACTAGAAAAATCACATTACCTAACTTCAAATTATACTACAGTGCTATAGCAACCAAAACAGCTTGATATTGGCATTAAAAAAACAGACACATAGACCAATGGAATCGAAGAGAGAATCCAGAAACAAATCCATACATCTACAGCGAACCCATTTTCAACAAAGGTGCCAAGAATATAGATTAGGGAAAAAACAGTCTCTTCAAAAATTGCGCTGTGAAACCTGGGTATTCATATGCAGAATAATGAAACTGGACTCTATCTCTTGCATATACTAAACAAATCAAAACAAATTAAAGACTTAAATCTAAGACCTCAAACTATGAAACTACTAGAAGAAAACATTGGGGAAACTCTCCAGGACATTAAACTGAACAAAGATTTCTTGAGTAATACCCCACAAGCACAGGCAACCAAAGCAAAAATGGACTGATGGGATCACATCAAGTTAAAAAGCTTCTGCACAGCAAAGAAAAGAATCAACAAAGTCAAAAACAACCCATGGAATGGGAGAATATATATTTGCAAACTATCCATCTGACAAAGGATCAATAACCAGGATATATAAGGAGCTCAAACAACTTAATAGGAAAAAAATTGAATAATCCAATTCAAAAACGGGCAAAAGATCTGAATAGACATTTCTGAAAAGAAGACATACAATTGGCAAGCTGGTGTGTGAAAAGGTGTGCAACACCATCGATCATCAGAGAAATGCAAATCAAAACGGGTGAAATGATATTTTCACCCCAGTTAAAATGGCTTTTATCCAAAAGACAGGAAATAATAAATGCTGGTGAAGATGAGGAGAAAAGGGAACCCTTGCACATTGTTGGTGGGAATGTAAACTAGCACAACTACTGTAGAAAACAGTTTAGAGGTTCCCAAAAAACTAAAACTAGAACTATCAAATGATCCAGCAATTCTACTGCTAGGTATATACCCCAAAGAAAGGAAATTAGTATATCAAAGGCATATCTGCACTCACATGTTTATTGCAGCAACTATTCACAATAGTCAAGATTTGGAAGCAACCTAAGTGTCCACTGACAGACGAATGGATGAAGAAAATGTGGTGCATATACACAATGGAGTACTATTCAGCCATAAAAAGAATGAGATCCTGTCATTTGCAACAGCATGGATGGAACTGAAGGTCGTTGTTAAGTGAAATAAGGCAGGCTTCGAAAGACAAACTTTGCATGTTCTCACTGATTTGTGGGAGCTAAAAATTAGAACAATTGAACTCATGGAGATAGAGAGTAGAAGGATAGTTACCAGAGGCTGTGTAGGGGAATTGGGGATGGTTAATGGATACAAAATTATAGTTAGATAAAATGAGTAAGACCTAGTATTTGCTAGCACAACAGGTGACTACAGTCAACATTAATTTACTGTACATTTTTAAATAACTAAAATAGTATAACTGGATTGTTTGTAACACAAAGAAAGGATAAATGCTTAAGGTGATGGATACCCCATTTACCCTGATGTGATGATTATATATTGTATGCCTTATTAAAATATCTCATGCACCTTGTAAATATATATGCCTACTACGTACCCGCAAAAAAAAGTGAAAACACAAATAAATTTTTTAAATCCCACATATACATTGAAATGAGTATATCAAAGGGGCACAGGTAGTAACTGAAAGAGCTCCCAGTGGCCAAATGGAAAAATTTGAGCAACAAAATTAAGTAGTATTATATTAAAACCCAAAATAAACACACATAATATTCATGAGTCCATAAATACATAATTGATGTATCTATAAATACATAATTGAATAAATTAATTAAATGGGAAAGAAAAGGCAAATCTTCCATGCAGAAGGATTCTAAGTAATTTATGTAGACAATCTTTCCTCAAGGAGGGGAACATAACTCCTCACATTTTAAGTGTGGTCTGTTTATAGTGCCTTTCTTCCAAAGAGTACAGCATGGAGAGGAGGAAAACAGAAACTTTACAGCAGAAAAACCTGGCAGACACTACCTCAGCCTAGTGATCAAGGTCAGCATCGACATCATAAATCATGCTGATGGTACGTACCCTTTAGATGATCAGGTGAAAATGGCACTTTGTCTCTGTGATATTCCTCCAAAAAACCTGGAAAGCCAGTTTAATCCTGAGGGAAACCATCAAATAGATTTCAATAAAAAGGCATCCGACAAATCATCTGAGCAGTACTCCTCAAAACTGTCAAGGCCACCAAAAACAGAGTCTGAAAAACCATCATAGCCAAGAGGAGTCTAGAAAGAAAGTAATGGCTAAATGCAGTGTGGAATCCTGAATGGGATCCTGGTGGAGAAAAAAGGACTTTAGGTAAAAATTGCAATAAATTTGAATAAACTGTAGATTTTTGTTAATAATAGTGTACCAATATTAGTTTATTAATTGTAACAAATGTACCATACAAATATGAGATGTTAATAATAGGAGAAACTCGTGTGTGTGTGTGTGTGTGTGTGTGTGTGTGTGTGTGTGTGTGTGGTTTAAAGATACATATAACAGTAGTAACACTATACAAAGAAACTAAAAAACTAAAACTAAAAAAAAAAAAAAAAAAGATTACTTAAGGGGAAGGGAGGAGGTTGTGACCACTTAGGTGTTTTCTCGGGTGCCTATGTTGTATTTCCTGACCTGAATGAGTAAGAAATTGGTGTTAACACAGGCGTTTGGTTTAGTAATATTCATTAAGCATTATTACTATATGTTAGGCCTAGATATCTGTTTTATATACTTTTATCACCATAAAAATGTAAAAAATAAAAAGAGCAGAATGAAATACACTGAAATAATAAAGGAGACTGTCTCTGAGGTGAGATTATGTATTTTTATTCTTTTTCCTACCTTTAAAACATTTTTAAAATTTTTCTACAATAAATATAAATTTTATTTATAATCTGATAAGAATAAGTTCTGCTTATTAAAGAAGGAAAGAGAAGCAGACTCTCAAAGACTATTTGCCCAGGAATAACCTTGTTCTTTGCATTTACAGCTTTATATTGTGCTAAAAGCTGACTAGAAATATTCTAGTTATGGACATTTAATTGCATACCAAATGGAAATGTAAGGTAGAGCATAATCCCTGAAAAATCTAGAAATGCTATATTATAGTTTTCCATAAGTCATCCTAATGCTTTAAAAATTATTTCCATAATTCCCAGTTTGGAAATAAGCTAACAAACAACAAAAATACAATGACTTTGGAGAAGACACAATGAGCCACAGAAAAGATGGCAAAAACTTGCTTATCATTTAATAGCCTCCATTTGGAAGCAATTAAGCATCTGGCCTTGTGCTTTCATTTGTGATGTCAAATACCAGAGGAGACATTATATGTGAAATAGACAAAAGCCTCAGCCTGATTTTGTGCACACATTTCAAAGGAGCCACTCCATGAGATGTTTACCCTTAGAGAAGTCTAATATTGGAGAACTTTTTTCTTTTTTTGATCGTGTGTGACTTTTTGTAAGTCACATAGGCCTCCCTGGGTCTCAGTGTGTTCATCTGTAAAATGAGCCTTTGGAATAAATGACCTCTAAGGACCCTCCTAGCAATAAAATCCTATGTCAGAAGACTATTCCAACATATGGGAGGGTAGATCTTATGATAAAATCAGTGGTGAAGATAATAGCACTGAACATTCTGTAGCATTTTTAATCTATAAAAATGCTTTTTAATTTATATACGTTTTATCCTCAACAGCTTCTATTTTCAGTAGAGATAGAAATATATTTATACCTATCATGGAAATGAGAAAACTGAGATGACTTGGATATTGACATGAAGCAATACCAAATGCAAAATTTTAATATATTCTGAAAACACAGGGCCTGGCATTATGTAGCTGCAGCATTCTGGCTCGTGAGCATTCTGGTTCTCAAGCCTTTGTCTTTACTTTTTCCATCTATCAAATGAACACAAAATATTCATCCCCTTACAGTCACTTCCAAGCAGGTACCATAAAAAGTTATCTGGTAAAATGTGAACTATTTTCTTTGGGATTGTAGCACAGTAGTGATCAACTCTGTTAAGAATACTAATTTTGTTAAAAAAATAAAGTAACCATGAAGTAATGAGACTAGTTCATGTAGCTCCTAAATATCTCCAAATTCTAGGACAGATTAAAATACAGTCATTATTCCACATTCTGCACTCCATTATTCTATTAGCTGTTAATTTGAATACACCTCCAATCCCCAGTTTCATTATATAGATCCAAATCTAAGTTCCACCACTAATTACCTCTTGTCCATGGGAAAATTTTCAAATTCCCTATGCCTCATTTTTCTGTTTTGAGGACCAAAATGAGTATAAACACACATACATACACACATATACACACATATACACATAACACAGAACAGTGCCTACTACACACAGTAAGCCCTTTACATGTTCGCTATTATTATAACTTGCTTAAGGGAAAGAACAATGTAAGTAGATGTTTCTAAATCAATACTTGATCAATACAGGAATTGATTTCTTTAAGTAACTAAATCCAATTAATAATAGAGGCTAATAACTCATAGACTAAAAATCTACAACTAATCACTTCCTGGGAAAATGAATTGACTTAATTAGCAAAACTAATGAATTTGCTTAGTGAATGGTTGATAAATACAGGGACAACTTTCTTCTTTCCTTGCCTAATTTTCATGTTCTGAACACCCCTATCTGAGACCCACCTCCATCTGTATTGACGACATGTGAGCCTTATGAGTCAGGCACCTGTCCCAAGGTAGGCTGACCAGAGTGCTGGCAGAGTAATCTTGGAATTAGAACCAAGAAAAACAGTCACTCCTGAGTAGTTTACTGTAGGATGGAAAACTCAGACTGTATTTTTGTCTTCTGTGACGTCGACTAGAGAGAGGGAGGAAACCTTTACACTCAGAGAAGGGGAAGAAAGATGTTGCTATGCAGACAGAATCAGAGATAAAAGAAATAGTCAATTCTGAGAACTTCTGAGTTCCTGTTCCCAAGAGTCCTGAGAACTGATAATATTTGTGTTCTTGGGTTCTGTGAGATACGCTAGTATCTGTAAAATAAATCTCCCTTATGCTTAACTAGTGTTATTTTCTTCCACTTGAACCTAAATGATTCTAAATAATAGTATGTCTACCCAAGGCAATTACTCCAAAGGTCATCAATCATTAAGGTATAATTGAGGCTACACTCACAACTCTCTAATGGACTTAGGTTTAAAATAACAAATAAAAAGTACAGACATAAAAGTATTCATCTGAGATATAATAACCAAGAGTGTTAAGTTCTCAAAAAAAAAAAAAAGTTTTGTGAAACTGCAGGAGATCAAAGTCTGAATCTTACATAAGATTCATAGTAGTAGGAAGAGAAATTAATGAAAAAGGTTTAGCCCAGGTATATAACAGGGATCGTTCCACAGTTCAGCGCTGAGATTCTGGCTTCAGGAGTTAAAAATAAAAAATAAAAATCTCAGTTTTCAATGAGTTCTTCAAATTCAAATCCTGCCCTATCACTGGAGGGCCTGCAGACTGTAGTAAACAACCTTGATCTAAGAGAGAGTGGGGGCAGGGGGCCTAAGACACGGAGGAAAAAAGATGAATAAAAAAGACAAAGCTTCTTTTTAGATCTTCTTAATTCTTAACCCACATTTCCACTATCTTGATAAAGCAATCAGAAGGCAAGCCTCCAGGGTTAGACAGTGATAGATGAGGAAGATCCATGGGGCTGATCTTGGAGCTGCTCTCAGGAATGGCAGTGTGTCATTCATTTACATACCCAAGGTTGGGCTATTTTCCTCTTGTCTAGAGCAGTGTTAGACGTCCTAATAGGTGCTTCCTAGAACTGGCAAACCATAATCTGAGTTTAATGGTTTCCTCCTTATCTCCAAGGAAAATTTACCAAAAATAATCAGGAAGTCTAGCCAGGCAGGTCATGGTTATAATTAATATCAAGCCTGGCATTAATATAGCTTCAGATTCCAACTTTCAAAGGGAAAACAGGGCAGGCCATCTGCTCTGGCTGATATGTGCTATCTCTCTGCCCTGACTGATTGAAGACCTGAACCTGAAGCCAGCCTGCAGAAGGAAACTCTTGAGAGAATGCGGGAGCGCCGAAGCTGTAGCCTCATCAAGGCCTCCTAAATCAGGAGCTGGCTGTCAGTCTACCGGCCTGTAAATGAGTGTTTAGGCAATATTCGCCTTCCAGTTTCCATTATGATAAACATCCTTTGCTCATTTATTCCCCTTTGTTGGATCACTGCCTTCACCAGTCTGACTTTAATTGATTTATTTTAATTGGCCTCTTGGGTGTGAAAGTGCAAAATTTCCCACAGAGTCATTAGAGGGAGTGAGACTGTCCAAAGAAAGTATCCACATGGAGATGGGGAGAGGGAGCGGGAGAGGGTGAGATGTTTGTAGTGCGAGCATTCCTTTCATTTAAAGATCCCCCAGAAAACACACTTGCTTATCTCAGTAAGTTAGAAAAAAGTCTTATCACCATCTGACCTTCTTGACATAACTAGGGAAGTGGGTAGAATAGAGGGTGGTTTGAAAACTAAGACACATATAAATAGGAGGTTATAGATGCTTTTTTGCATTCATTCTATAAGAGTTTTCTTGTTAAGCTAATCAATCCCGGCTTAAAAAGTGTGTTCCTTCAGGGAAGAGACTGGGAAATGAGTTTATGAGCATTTAAGTTTTATGACTATTATCCCGGGTTGGCATCCTTGGGTCCCTGTTTCCTAAAATCAAGTCTGAAGGCCCAGCTCTACCACTGACCACTTGTATGGCCTTGGACAGGTCACCGAATCTAAGCTTTACTATTCTCATTTAAAAACCAAAACAAGAGAGAACTAATGCCTACCTGACCTAGCTGAAAGATGCTACTTTGTGCTCACCCATTCAATCTTCCAACGTGTGATTGTAACTCAATGTGCAACAAATGAGTTTGAATAAAATTCTGCAGTGTAAAGAAGGAACAATCAATTCTGTCTAGGGGAGCTAGGATGAGCTGCTCAGGGAAGGCAAACTGGAACTTGGAAGACTCATCAAGTTAACTATGAGAAGGGGTGAATGTGAGAAAAGGCAAGAAATCATAAGAGCCAAGTGAGTTCAGAGGAGCAGACCAGGCTCCTTGGAAAAAGCCTCCCACTAAGGGAACTGCGGAAGCAGAGACTGGAGGGAGGTGGGGCCAGAGTGCACACTCTTGGAATCAAATGAGAAACTGCATTGGGAAGCACTTTCTAAATTGCGACGTGAATGTGAACGTCTGCTATTCTTATCACTGCTTTTCCCCTTCATTCCCTAATCTTCTTAAGTGCTGCTGAGAATGCCAAATTCCCCTATCATGGTTTCATAAAGAGATGCTTTGACGCCTCCAGACCTGAGCTTGAACCTGGGCTCCAAATACTTGCCATGTGACATATTACAGAACCTCAATTCCTCACCTTGAAGATAGGAATAATAATACCTACTCTGCTAAAATGTTATAGATGTTAGAGATAAATTATATAAAATGCCTGGCACATTCCAGGTGGTCAAAAAATGGTAGCTATTAACATATTTTTATTAGAGATAATGCATTTGAAGCACCAAGATCAATGTCTGGCACAGGGGAGCTATTAATAAATTCCCATTACTTCCCTTGGAGGTGAGAAGGGCAGTTTCTTGATTAGCATTATTTGAGAAGGGTTCAGAACTCCACTTCCTCCAACGATTCTCCTCATCTGAAATTCCCACTCCCATTCAACAGGTCATGGAAAAACTTTCCCAAATTGGGTTTTGAGGGAAAATATTTCAAAGATCTGAATATGTATTAGAAACACACACATGCACATACATACACGCACACACACACACACACACGCTCATATGCAAACAACCAAGCAACATTTTCCAAACTTATCTGACCATAGAACACTTTTCTCTATAGAGCCAAACTCAGTTGGGGAAAAGGCAGATTCAGGTTTTCTTTGTAATAAGTCCCTGTTAACATTCAGACATCTTATCCAAGAAGAGATAAAACTTGAATATCTTATTATTAACTTTTTTTTTTTTTTTTGAGATGGAGTTTCACTCTTGTTGCCCAGGCTGGAGTGCAATGGCATAATCTCAGCTCACCACAACCTCTGCCTCCAAGGTTCAAGCGATTCTCCTGTCTCAGCCTCCCGAGTAGCTAGGATTACAGGCATGCGCCAACACGCCTGGCTAATTTTGTATTTTTTTGGTAGAGGCAGGGTTTCTCCATGTGGGTCAGGCTGATCTCAACCTCCCGACCTCAGGCGATCCACGCGCCTCGGGCTCCCAGAGTGCTAGGATTACAGGCATGAGCCACCGTGCCTGGCCTACTACCGTTATTAGTGGTGGTGATATTTATAATTCAGTGTCCCCTCTATGACAGAATGTCAGATGCATCATCTCATTTAATTGGTGTTCATGAAGATCTCAAGATAGTAGTAGTCATCTTATATAACACCACTTGCCAGGAACTCCTCCAACCACTTTACATAATCCATTAATTATTGAAACAATACTATGAGGTGGGTGCCAGTATTATCCCCATATTAAAGGTGAGGAAATGAATACACCAAGAGGTTAAGTGACTTGCCAAGGTGACAACATCTGAGTGGCTAAAGTGTCAAGCCCAGGCAGCCTGTCTCCTGAACCCATGCTCTTCACTACTGCACCATCCATCCATCCCTGCAGGGACCTCTTGCTGGGTGTGCAGAGTGAGGGAGGCACAGAGAAGGAAGAGAGAGACATTTCAAAGGAGAATAGAAAGAGGTTCATGAAAAACGTGATGAATCCTCAGGCCATTCTCCGAGACTCTTCTGAACAAAACATTTCTGGGCAAACCCAAAACATGATATAACCACTTCCGGAGGGTTGTTTATTATGTGGCAGAGAATAGACTGCACAGTGAGCCAGTCTCACAGGCAGAGGGCCCTGGGCAACCCGCGAGCAAATGTTTTATTAGACGATCCTAAGCAAAAGAAGTTTTGTATTTTTTTCCTGGCTGAACTGAACTCCTAGTTTGACATGATGGATCCTTTTGAGTCTAGCCATGGAACTAGTCTCGGCAACGGTGGGTTGCCATCTGGGCCCCAAAGAGATAAACAGCTTGCTGACAAAGCTTCCCTTAACTGGACTAACCCTGCCCAGATAGCAGAGCCCACCTGCTGCTCATTGCCCTTGTGAGCCACATCTTCATTAAACCAATTCTAGGTCCGTTTCACCTGCTTTTTAAAAATTTAACAAATGAGCTTTGGTAGCTCCTTCAACCAATATACAAAGGCACAGATGCAGTCCTATGTCTGGCCAAATGTTTTAGACCACCAAATCAACTCAGTGGAGTTGGAGCCTCCTGTCATGTGTTATTGACACTGACAGCACCTGCAGATGGCTTTGATTTTCCTCCCACAGGCAGCAGTCACACTAATATAACATGGAGGACTTCATTGCTTTTCCAATGTGCTAGCTTGTCTTCTCAGGCAAGAGAGGATTTATAGGAGTTCCAGAGCCCTGCACCCTAAGATCCTTGCCACAATCACTCAGCAGGTGCCAATGCTCTAAAACCAACAGGACACCAGCTCAGGTAACGGATGCCCAGCCCGGAGGCCTTGAGACCTCTCCCTGAAATAGTTTGCCTCATTATGGTCCAACAAATGACAAACTATCATACAACCACAAGAAGGGATTCATGGGAAAGCAGTGTAGCAGCTTCAGATAATGTTTTGATATAAGAAAATTTAAATTAGCAGTATTCAGAACGGCCATACACTCTGGATGCAACTATGCAAAAATATTTTTGCAGGTGGAACCTAGTAGGAACATAATAGGAAAAAATCCATTATTTTACTCATGTGTTAGGAAAAGAATTTTTAATTATTTCACACTTTTAAATGTTATCAGTTTGGCCAACATCATATAAGATTTCAAACATAGAAGAATTATAATATCCATTATAGCTTTTGTAAAGGAAGAAAATTGATAGCCATTGATTATGTATGACATGTCAAGGGAGGTACATAAAATATTGCAATTAACCCTCACAACAAAATTACAAGGTTAGATAGTATCATCTCCTTCTTTCAGATAACACAAAATAACTTGCTAGTAGTTGACTACAGTAGACTGTGATATGGTTCCAAATCTTTCCTTCCTCCCCGGTAATAGGATCATCTGTCTATACTCTTTGCCATGTAAATTTGCAGTGCCCCTTTGACTATGGGTTTAGCTATGTGTCTTCTTTTGGCTGATGGGATGTTAGCAGATGGGATGCAAACAGAGGCTTAGAATGTGCTTTTGCAGTTGGACTTGCTCTCTTGCCCCTCTGCCATCACCAGTCTAGCCTTCTGGTCCCAAAAAGACACATAAAACAGAACCACCCCCACTGAGCCACGCCTAGATCAATCTATCCCGCACCCAACAAACCCCAAGGCTGCCCCACTGACATTTTCCAAACTTATGTGACCATAGGACACTTTCCTCTATAGAGCCAAACTCAACTGGGAAAAGGCAGATTCAGGTTTTCTTTGCAATAAGTCCCTGTTAATATTCTGACATCTTATCCAAGAAGAGATAAAACTTGAATATCTTATTATTAACATTTTTTTTAGACTAAGGACTAGTTTAGACCACCAAATCAACTCAATGGGGTTGGAGCCTGCTGTCATGTGTTATTGACACTGACAGCACCTGCAGATGGCTTTGTTTTTCCTCCCACGGGCAGCAGTCACATTAATATAACATGGAGGACTTTATTGCTTTTCCAGTATGCTAGCTTGTCTTCTCGGGGAAGAGAGGATTTATAGGAGCTCAACTAGTCCTTACTGTTGTATGCCACTGAAATTTTGTGATGGTTACTACCTAGCACTAGGTTCTGGCCAAGGTTAACTGAAAAGTGACTAAGTTAGAAGTCGAACTCAGACCTCAAAATTCAGTCTATTTTTCTGGGTAATATAATCAAAGTCTAAAACTTTTTCAAAATCACACTTGATATATGGGCAATCAGTCTGAACCAAATGACATATTGAACAAGTTAGTCTTTTTCATGCTTCTTGCTTTCCCACTATAACCTCCCACACCTGAATATTCAAATTAGGCTGGTCCATGCCCTACAAATGACAGTAAAGTCTATTAAACCTGTTCCAATACAAGTCTTGCTGTGGTCTTCAAAAATCAGGCTGAATGTGGTTGAGAATAAATTTAACATAATAATGTCTTCTGTTAGATAAACAGAATCATAGTTGTTAAAAATCTGGCAGGAAAATGGTAAAATAGGGAAATAGCTAAATAAATTGTGATGCATCCAAACAATAGAATATTATTTATCTATTTTATATATAAAAACTAAACATGTATATGTATATTTGCTTAGCTTTGCATGAGCATAGGGGAAAGTATGAAAGAATACACACCAACTGTGACATTGGTTGCCTCGAAGTGGGTTAGGACCACAGGTCTGGGTGAGAGTTTATGAGCATTTACTTTATAAATCTTTATATTGTTTCACCGTTACAACAATTTTATATAACTTTTCAACCATTGTTTCTTTTTTTTTTTTTTTTTTTTTTTTTTTGAGACAGAGTCTCACTCTGTTGCCCAGGCTGGAGTGCAGTGGCGCCATCTCAGCTCACTGCAAGCTCCACCTCCTGGGTTCACGCCATTCTCCTGCCTCAGCCTCCCAAGTAGCTGGGACTGCAGGTGCCCGCCACCACGCCTGGCTAATTTTTTGTATTTTTAGTAGAGACGAGGTTTCACCGTGTTAGCCAGGATGGTCTCATCTCCTGACCTCATGATCTGCCTGCCTCGGCCTCCCAAAGTGCTGGGGTTACAGGCGTGAGCCACTGCACCCAGCCAACCATTGTTTCTCTAAATATTTATTCTCTTCCTTTCTCTCTCTCTTCTCTTTCTGATACTCCCATTATGTCTATGTTGATGTATTTGATGGTCTCCCACATTTTTTTTCCGAGGTTCTGTTCATTTTTCTTCATTCTTTTTTCCCTCTGTTCTTCATCTTTCATAGCCTCTATCAACCTATTTTCAAGTTTGTTAATTTTTTTTTTTTTTTTTTTACTACTTCAAATCCACTGTTGAGCCACTCTGGTAGATGTTTTATTTCAGCTATGTAATTTTCAACCCCAGAATTTCCATTTGGTTCTGTTTTGTAATTTCTGTTTGTTAACCTTCTCTGTTTGATGCCACATTGTCATCCTACCTTCCTTTACTTCTTTAATCACAGTTTCCTTTAGTTCTGTGAACATACTTGTATAATGGCTATCTCAAAGTATTTTGTTACTGAATATGATATCTGGTTATTCTCACGAGCAGTTTCTATTGCCTTCTTTGCTCCAATGTATGCTGTTTCTTTATATGACTTACAGTATTTTTATGAGACTGAAAATTTTAGATAATATATTGTAGCAGTGCTGGGTACTGGCATTCCCCTCTAAGACTTGGGTTTGTTATTTGCTTGTTTATTTTTCAGTGATTAGATTTTAGTGAAGTCTATTTCTCCCACCTCCTACTGCCTACCCTTACTCCATAGTGGTAAGCCTCTGATGTTGCTCCTTAGGGAGGTACAGATTTGGGTATGGCCACAGTCACCCTGAGTGGGATGAACCATATTGGCTCAGTTCTCTTTCTTTCCCCGTTGACTCCTAGCTGTTTAACTCTGCTAATTGCCTGCTGATCATTCTGTTGTTTTCAACAATTCCCTGGGGCATAAATTTCTTTATAAAGTAATCCAATCAAATTGTGACTCCTTTGGAGACACAGTTCCTGAGGTTCATGTTTGAGATTTGTTCTGACCCCAGCAGGATTTCTCCCAGCTGTTTTATTCTCCAGTTCTCTCCTGCAGACGAACTGGCCTACCACGTAGACAGTATTGTCCTAAGACCTAGACCCATGAATCAATTGCCTTTCACCAGAGAGGGCCCTTAGGTTTGAGCTTCTCCACTCGCTATTGCAAATGAAGTCAATTCCTTTGGGAAGAGATTAGGAGCTACCTGTTGTATGGCCTGCTTCTCCCCCAGGCAAAATCTCTGCGACAGCTCTGGAGCTGGAGGTGACGATGATGACAAGCTTCTTTCTGCTCTAGCTGAGTGCTCAGTGGAGTTGGGGGGTCAAGGGTGTGACATCAGAATGGGGTCTTCTTGGCTTACCTCTTCTGATATGAAACCATCACCCCACAAGCTGTGGTGGGACAAGAGTGATCAGGGCCCTAGTATTTTCAACCTCCTCTGTTGCATAGCACAGGCTGAGCAGAAGAAGGGAGCCCTCACCTCTCACCAGCACTGGCCTGGAACTAAGCCTCGGCAACAGGTAGCTGAGGGCAAGATGAGAAATGCTGATATCCTGCTCCTCTCAGGAAGAAAGCAGTGGGAGCTGGGGGAAGAGAGAACCCTGCGTTCTTGGCCACAGCCATCTGGAGTGGAATCTCTACACTCAGCTGAGCAGGAGGGATGAGGAAAAGAGCCTCACTGAGCTGGGAAGGAAGAGGAGGGAAATGGTCTTGGGGCAGATAACACAGACTCTCTCCTTTCCTGCTGAATATTCATAGACTTGCTTGAAGATATTTTTCTTTTCATTTGCCATTAGGACCATTTATAGAGACTTAGTTTGCTTGTTTTTTTTTGTTTTTTTGTTTTTTTAATGATTTTCATCTGCTTCACTGGTGAGCAGGTCACTGGAGTTCCTTATGCTGTCATGCCAGAAGTGGAACTCCAATTACTAGTTTTATATAACTTTTGTAATTAATAAAAATGTAAAATGAGAAGCAAACGATCTAGAAGATTTTTTTATACCAAACCTGCCAATTTATAGATGTAGAAACAGGTCTAAAGTCAGTGGTTCAAGCTGATTAGCAGCAGGGCTTAGATCTGCATCTATTTCTGTGTATACTTATGTTCTTTTTCTTACATCACCCTTAACTTTCTTCTACCTCAGCTAATTTCTTCTGGTATCTTTACCCTCTTCCCTGGCCCCAGGCCCCTTTCTTAGTACTAGCCATACCTCTCTTGCTCTAGGATAGCATACCCCAGGGGTTCCTGTTACTCTTCAGCTACTTTTTTTTTTTTTTTTTTTTGAGATGGAGTCTCACTCTGTCACCCAGGCTGGAGTGCAGTGGTGGGATCTCGGCTCACTGCAAGCTCTGCCTCCCAGGTTCAAGCCATTCTCCTGCCTCAGCCTCCCGAGTAGCTGGGACTACAGGCGCCCACCACCACACCTGGCTAATTTTTTGTATTTTTAGTAGAGACGGGATGGTCTCGATCTCCTGACCTCGTGATCTGCCTGCCTCGGCCTCCCAAAGTGTTGGGATTACAGGCGTGAACCACCGTGCCCGGCCTCTTCAGCTACTTCTTCCTACAGAGAGCTGCCGCAATTTAATAAGCCAACGATATTTCCAGTCCACTATAAAACAATACCGGTCTTACCTGTACCCAGTAGATAGGTATTAAAATTAATAAATATCTTGGGGGAATGAAGGGGAAAAAAAGAATATAACTGTATTTATTACCATGGAACTATATACTTAGAATAATAATTATGGTAAATTATATTTATATTTTTCCTAAATAAAAAAAAATTAATAAATGTTTGTCCCAATGGTACACAAGAAAATTTATGCCTGTTTTGGATAAAGAGGGATGTGATCATTATAGTGTCTGCAGACCAAGGAGGATTTTCAGGACAGTGAAAATACTCTGCATGCTATTAAAATAATGGATACATGTCATTACACATCTGTCCAAACCCACAGGATGTACAACACCAAGAGAAAACGCTGATGTAAGCCGTGGACTTTGGGTGATACTGATGTGTCAGTGTGCCACTCTGTTGGGGGTTGTTGATAATGGGGGGAGGCTGTGCAGATGTAGGAGCAGTGATTATATGAGAAATCTCTATACTTCCTCTCAATTTTGCTGTGGGCCCAAAGCTGCTCTTAAAAAATATATAGTCTTTAAAGAAGGGGCATCTGCCCAATGGCTCAAGAGAGGTGCCTAAAAAGTATACAGGCTGCAATGCAAGTGCAAATTAAAACCACATTGAAGGCGGGGCACAGTGGCTCAAGCCTGTAATCCCAATACGTTGGGAGGCGGGTGGATGGCTTGAGGTCAAGAGTTCGAGACCAGCCTGGCCAACATAGCTAAACCTTGTCTCTACTAAAAATACAAAAATCAGGTGGCCGTGGTGGCATGCACCTGTAATCCCAACTACTAGGGAGGCTGAATCAAGAGAATCACTCAAATCTAGGAGGAGGCAGTTGCAGGGAGCCATGATCGCGCCACTGCATTCAAGCCTCGGTGACAAGAGAGAGGTTCAATCTCAGAAAAAAAAAAAAACCGCATTGATTGAAATATCATGCCACCCCTATTATACTAGCTAACATATAAAAGAGAACTAAATGTCGGTGAGGATGTGAAACAACTAGAACTCCTGACAAGAAGGTAAATTGGTACAACCACTTTACTTTGTTTGGCACTATCTATTAAAGCTGACTGAGTGCTAATTCTAAAACCTAGCAGCTCCACTCTGAGATACATACTCCACTGAAATGCACACACATCTTCACCAGAACACCTGTACCAGAATGTTCATAGCAGCACCACTTCATGAAAGCAAAAAATTGCAAATGATCCAAAGCCTCACTGCTACCCAGAAAGTAGTGCTCACGTGCAGGACATTAATTAAAGAACTCTCAGAATTGTCACCCATGGAAGGAGGGAAGGGAGTAGAATTGGGCAGAGAGAAGTTGGGTGGGCTGCAAGGCAGGTCATCATGGCCTCAGCTGACCCCACAGGAGAGCTCTAAATCTGGGATAGCGCTTCCTAGTTGTCCCAAGTTAGGGTGACGGGGCTAGGCCTTCATGCCCCACATGTCAATCAGCATTGGATGTGGACTGCCCAGCAAAGGAGTGTGACCCTGGGCAAGCAGCTCTCCTCCGCTGAGACAGCAGGGGAATTTGTCCTGCAGTCCTAAAGAGGGAAACTAGGCACCACAAAACAATTGAATGGATAAGTAAAGTGAAGTATATTCACCCAGCAAACGAATTGGAGTAAATTTGCCCAAGGAAATATAATACAGTAATGAGAATAAGCAAAACACAGTCATACATACATATTGATGAAGATATGAAGAGAATAAGCAAACCATAACCATACAAACATACTGATGAAGATATGAAGCAGATTCAAAGGAGAACATAAGGTTGGAGCCCATGTGTTGAAAGCTCAAAAACACACACACAATCCATGATTAGGATAGTGGCTTCTCTGGTAGTTGGGTTAGAAGTGAGAGGGGCCACAGGAGAAGCTGTTAAGATTCCATCTTGACCTGAGCTCAGGGGACCCCGGGTGTGACCACCTGTGGAAAGTCATTGAGCTGCACACATATGACCTGTGCATTTTTCTGCATGTATTTTATACTACAATTAAAAGTTTTAGTAGTTGGCAGGGGCGGAGGAGGAGGGAAGTGGGGAGTGATGGCTCAGTGGGTACCAGGTTGCCTTTCGAGGTGGTAAAAATGTTTTGGAATGAAATAGGGATGATTTTTGTGCAACACAGAGAATGTTCTAAACGCAACTGAAGTCTATACAGGGTGAGCATCCCTAATTCAAAAATTCAAAATCTGAAATGCTCCAAAATGTGAAGCTTTTTGAGTGCTACCTTGACACTAGAGGTGGAAAACTCTGCACGTAAAGTACTTACCACAAACTTTATTTTCTGCATAAAATTGTTAAAAATATTATATAAAATTACATTTAGGCTATGCATATAGGGTGTATATTAAATATAAATTAAGCCCATGTTTAGACTTGGGTCGCATCCCCAAGATATCTCATTGTATACATACAAATGTTCTAAAATCCAAAAACATCCAAAATCTGAAACACTTCTTGTCCCAAGTATTTCAAACAAGGGAATACTCAACCTGTCCTTTCACATGGTTCATTTTATGTTATGTGGATTTTACCTCCACAAAACTTTTTAAAATTAAGTTTTTAAAAACAGAGAGACACATAGAAGTCTCTGTTGAGTTGAAAAAAGGATGGAGCAATAGATAAAGAGGGGTAAGCAGAGAATTAACCACAAACTGTATGTCACATAAGCAAGAGATTATCTGGCTGTTGTGGCCTGAAGGAAGGAGGAAGTTTCACTTGCTTTCAACCTCTCCTCCATCAGATTACCCATGAGCTAGGCCTGTGTGGAAGGAGAGAGGAGAGTGCAAAACAGAAAGAATTAGAGTCGTCAAGGTCACCCTTCAACCTCACTTCCTTCCTTTTGTTATCTCCCCACAGAGTCTGGTGGGCTTCAGGGCCAAGGGAGACCTAGAAGAGATGTGGCAGGTGCAGCATTGGAGGCAGATTAAAGGAGAATGATAAAGAGAATCTTCCCACTGACCCACTCATCCATCCTAGTTCAACAAGGTAGCTCCCATTACAGGGGTTATTTTATTTATATAGCACCGAGACCCAACCACGCCAGCTAAATCAGGCATCACTCTATGGCCAATCCCAAGGTTTCTTTAGAATTGTTACATTCAGCCATTGCTCCCTTAATTTTATATTACTAAAGATAACTCTGCTTTGTTTGACAAAAATGCATCTGGAGTACAGAATCTTAAAAGAGAATGTGCCCAGATGGTAGAGGTATTTAAGGAAATACAGTCTTCCAGTTGGGATTTTGTAAACCCCTCCGATTTCATTTGTATGCTTTTCCAACTCCCCCTGCTTGTTGCCCTTACACCCTGTTCAAGTTGCCAGGGGAGTTGTGTGGTGTAGCCATAGTAACCATGAAGCCTCTGTATGCTACCCCCCACCACACACACACACACACACACACACACACTTCACATGCTTCACCCACCAACCATAACTTCACTCAAACTCCAGTCGTTTATATCCCGAAAAAGAACTTAAAATAACAAATACCAAAGTTGTATGAACCTCCACATGTTGTGTTTTTGTCACTACATCTAATCGCTATTCACACCAAAGGTAAAAAAATATAAATGGGATTCAGTGGCAGATTGCTTACAGTTGAAGACTTTCTTTTTAATAGACAGGAGAATAAGGATTTGCACCTTTCCCCCTCAGCTAGAAGGTGAGTTGAAATTGAAAGTGGCTTAAAAGATATGTTCCTTCCTGATTGTTTTCCTTTTCCTTGTAGTAATAGTTATTCTTGGCTAATAATGTTGGTTTTTAAGGCAAGTAATTAGTGCTCCCAACACAGTCATTGAATTTCCTGAAAGCAAAGACCTGCATTCTACAATCCGGGTCCCCATTAACTGACCAAGAACTGTATCTCAAACTACAAAAGGCAAGAATTCCCCTGTATTCACATCAGTCAGGCCACACCTGGCTTGGGGCAGCCAGCTCTCAGGAGACTGATTTCAGGGGACTATTAAAGAATAGATCCACATTCAGGTGCAGGAGACCAAGTCAGTGGGCAAATGTGCACGCTGGGTCTTAAAATGAAGCCATGGAGAAACAGGGAGTTGTTGGTCTAGAAAAGAGAGTAGGACTTTAAATCCCAAAGTCTGACTTTTATGTGAAATGATCTCTGAAGAGCAGAAAAAATGTCTCCTATAAGAGGAGTATCGTTAGCCAGAGAGGTACCTGCCCAGGTATTCACCACCCTCCAAAGCAAAGGATGGGGAAAGTCTTACCATATGTTCTGAGAAGCCCCTGTTTCCTGCAGCGACTTGCTGAATTCAAGAAGCCCTCCAGCGAAGACATCCCCATCTCCTTCTCACTCTCTTGGTCTATTTTTCTAGCCTGGGTTACCCAGAGTAGAGCCTGAGATAGAGGCTTATGTGAGAGTGGTTTCTTTGAAAGGGTGATTCCAGGCAGCAGGGCTGAGGACAGAGAGAGCAGGAAGGAAAGGAAGCCAATACCAGGATGCATTTGCATTCTCCAATGGGCCCTCACTCTGGGGCCACTTACATCTCATGGAATCACCTGAGAAGTCACAGCCAAGTCTCTGGAGTAAGAAAGGGAAGGAAGGCATTTGTTGATCAGCTCCTGCCCCTCATTGGTCCAGGGGTCCCCCAAGAGATATAAGCTCCCCTCCACTTCACAGCTGAGCATTTGTGAGTATTGAGCAGGTCTTTGGGCGTGCCATCCTGTGTGACAAAAATCCCTGAGGCCCACACTGCAGGAAGCTTGTCAAAGCCTGCGTAGATTGACTGCCACAGCGGCAGCCATTTAAATAAGAGGCAAAGCCAAGAGCACGTGGGGTGGTGCACGGGACATATCTAATACCCTGCAGGAGAGTAAGGAATGGGTAGGGCAGAGCATAGGAAGACGCCGTCCTGGAATTCACAGTCATTTCTTGAGTGTATAGTAGTAAAGACCTGACTGCCCGTTTCTGACCCAGGGATGCAATTTCCTATTTCCTTCTCTAGAATCTTCTCCAACTATTATCAACTGGGCTTGATTTATATCACCTGAAACTCTGCCTAGATCCTCAGGCACACACCCTGTCTCCCTCTGACCTGATGGAATGCATGAGGCTGACCCAAGCCCATTATTTAAGATTCTGGACTTTTTCTGTTTCCCCCGTTGAAGAAATCAGAATCCCTAAACACACCCTCCTTCTGCAGTCCTAGAATTTCTCATGATGACCTTCCTCTTGCTTCTGTGTGTACCACCAGCTGTCCCCTTCTGACCTGGCCTTGATCCGTGACCTGGCCTCCTCCCCTTCTGTGTTCTTCTGTTCTCCTCATCTAAGTCATTCCCCTTCCTCTTCTCTTTGCCTTCTTTCCTTTGGGCTAAGCTTCACTGGGGGATACCCTATATGCAGTGTAAATTAGATCTGAGAAGTCGATGCAAATGCAATATTGATTTTTTATGCAAGATTAGTGGATAGTCTATGTTTTTGCTTGCTGAAGTTCCTTTAACAAAATGATGAAGTTCTTTAATATGAGGCAACCCCAAAAAGTAAATACATAAAGATGAAATCATGAAGACATGTAATTCTAAACCAGCCTATTGGTGTCTCATGTATTAACTCAGACTCAATGAGACCTGAAAAAACAGAATTTTGAAAGAGGCATGATTTCTGCTAAACTTCACTCGTCTCCCTACATCTCTATTCCATGGAAGAAATTCCAGTTTCCTTCATTCTTTACATAGCATGTGGTCTCCTGTAAACTGGTTCTCACAGGAATCACCTGTGCTTCCTAGTGTTTTTCCCTGGCTATTAATAAAGGATTTCTAATTCCATTAGGAGTTTCACCTGGTTATTTCTGAAAGTTCACAAAAAGTGCAAACGTTTGCATGTAAGTGTTTTTTCCATGTTCTTCTACCTGCCCTCATTCACCACATTGCTGTAACTACCCCCCACAAAGTCACGTGAAGGTAATCCTTCCACATCATCACCATTGCTATTTGGTGTCTGTTCCACTACAGCGAAAAAGAATTCTGTCATGCAAACTAATGCCAGGAAGGTCCATTTCAGGAAACACACCAGGACTCACATGAAGATAATTTCCAAGTCCCTCATCCATCTATGTTTTCTGGTCTCCTTTGTCTGTGTGCTCATGTTTAGCTGTGGAACATTCTGGAATTGGCGCAGTATCTTCAAGCCAGACTTAGAGTACCCTCGTTCTTTCACTACACTTTCTGGTGCCTTTTCTACTTATTCAGCTCCAGGGGAAAAAGTTTTATTGAATGCATGAAACACGAAACACTTTTTTTCCCTTAGAACTATAGATTCAAGGAAAAAGAAGGAGAGGAGAGGCAACTCACGTTTATGAACAACAGGTGAGAAAAAAGAGGCTCAGGGAGCTCCCTCACCTGCCCATGCTTACCCATGTGGAGCCAGGATTTAAACCCAGGACTTTCCAACCACAAGTCAATCTCCCTCTCCCCATCTCCCCGTCTCCCCGTCTCCCCCTCTCCCCCCCC
>NW_026652322.1:110448-205884 GCF_009828535.3 Hylobates moloch
TTTCTCTCTCTCCCTCTTTTTTTCTCTCTGTCCTTACCTCCCTCTCTCTCTCATCTCTTTCTCTCTCTCTCTCTCCCCCTCTTTCTCCCTCTCTCTCCCGCCCCCTCTCGCTCTCCTCCTGCAGTAGGTCGCTTCCTGCTCTCTCTGATTATCTTCTTTTAGCCTTCAGTGATGTAGCTAAATGCAGTTTTCTGTCGTTACTTTGTTGGCATCTCAGGTAAGATTTGAATGTAAAACTAACTCCATTTTCCCTGTGGACACGTCCTTTTCCTTTTTCCTTTAAGCTAGCCTTGAGCCTAGATTCCCTTTCATATTACACTGGCAGATCACCTGCCCCTTGCTCCCTCTGTGGAAACCACTGGTGAGGAGTAATCAAAGCACGGTGCACCCTGTCAAGTGTCTCCAAACAAAACAGAGCTCACACGGCATGCATTCCCTTTCTTGTGACCAACCAAGACTCACATACAGGAAATTCTATTTCTGCGTCTTGCTTTATATGCATTCCCAAGTGATATTGTTCTTACTGTAGAAATCAAAACTTGGAGAGACCCTACAGCCATTGTGTCTGCCACTTCTGTTTTAAAGATAAGGAAAATGAGGTTAAGCAACCAGCACAGGCTCTCACAGCCTTTCCCTAGATCACAGAAGTTAAGGATGGAGCCAAGAACTTCAGGGCTTCCAAACTGAACTTCTGCTGGTATATTTTACTGCCTTTGCATGGATCCGTTGTGCTGAAAACATCTGCTCCCCTCAGCTCAGCTAGGACAGTGACTATTTAATATAGTTAATGCCAGGAACTTTCACCCCACGTATGGAAGAGTTCAATCTTTGAGTAGACACCTTATGAATACACAAACCACCGCTCCCTTCTGAATTCTCTCACTCATAGCACATTGTCCCTTACAGATTCCCAGGGGACACCAGGAGGTTTTTGCCTATATAAAATTAACTAGCAACAGTAAATGGTTAAGTCCTAATTAAATTAGCATGGGTTAAAAGCCAGTAGTCTGCTAAGATGGTGAAGGGTGTCCCCATCCCCATGTTTAATAAATGATTGCGGAATCTGCAATTCCTCTAAAGTTGATGGGAAAGTTTCCATCTTTCAGACAAGAGCATATTATCAACGGTTAAAGGACATCCCAGGCCCTCCAGCAAATGCCTTCTGGAATCATCTTCACATTCAGACCCATCGTAAACAACAGAGGGGCAATACTCATGCTTCGCAGAAGCCGTTCGTTCCCCTTGGCAGAGGCGGGGAAGAGAGGGCTCACCAACCTTGGAGAAGCCTGGTTTACATCTTCAGGGTAGCTACTGCCCTCTAGTGTTGATATGGGAATAAAGCAAAAAAGTATACCTGGTTGAAACAAAACGGAACTCCACAACGTTTTTCAGTGATGTGTCTCAGCAGCCTTGGTAGGAGCTTGGAAAACATCGTCAGATGAGGATATTGCATTGGAGCTGACTTCTTGTGGCTTCTAAGCTTTCTTTGTTTTTTTTGAGACGGATCCTCACTGTGTCACCCTGGCTGGAGTGCATTTTCTTGTGTCCAACCAAGACTCACATACCATCTCAGCTCACTGCAACCTCCACCTCCCAGGTTCAAGAGATTCTCCTGCCTTAGCCTCCCAAGTAACTGGGATCACAGGCATGTGCCACCACGCCCAGCTAATTTTTGTATTTTTAGAAGAGATGAGGTTTCACAATGTTGACCAGACTGGTCTCGAACTCCTGACCTCAAGTGCTCCACCTGCCTTGGCTTCCCAAAATGCTGGGATTACAGGTATGAACCACTGCACCTGGCCTACAAGGTTTCTATTTGGCAAATTCACATTGTTACTTCCATACTTGTTAAAATACTGAAATGCTTCCATACCAGTTAGCAAAAGGCCACCACCCTCAGCCCTCTGACAACCAGCATCACCACTCCAGAACCAGGTCCCTCCTCTGCACCCCCCAGATCTCTCCATCATCAGGTTACTAAAGTTTTAAAGCTCAGCAAAGCAGGAGCCACCAAGACCCGGACCCAGAGTTACAGCTGCAGTGTTAGGTCGGCATTTGAATCAATCTGAGAATTAACTCTTTTAAATATGACACTTCACTTGCTCCTCACCATTCAACTCATGTGCTCATTCATCTGTCTATTCATCATCTATTGAGACCTACTATGTATCAAATACTGTGTTAGTCACGATGCATAGGGAAAATGAGGGTTTTATTAGGTCACAGTCTTGTGAGATCCTCTACATTAAGATGGTATCTATAATAATTTGGTTAATATCGGCCTAGTGGCCCAGAAACATCTGCAGCAGATGACCCTGGCTTCTTTTGGAAGAAGTTTGGTGGGGTGATTATACCATACTGTATGCCAGGTAATGAGCATTCAGAACTTGGCTCTGACTCTGAAAACAGGTTGAGCATTCCAAATCCAAATCCAAAAGTCAAAAATCCAAAATGCTCCCAAATTCAAAACTTTTTGAGCACCAACATGTACCCCAAAGAAATGCTCATTGAAGCATTTTAGATATCAAATGTTCAGACTTGGGATGCTCAACTGGTAGGTATAATGCCAATATCCCAAAATCTTTAAAAACTGAAATCCAAAACACTTCTGGTCCCAAGCATTTGGGATAAGGAATACTCAGTCTGTAGCTGTTTGGTCTTTGGCAAGTGACTTCCCTGTGTTCCAGTTTCCCGATTTTTAAAAGGAAGAAAATAACACCTACTCATTAGGTTATTATGAAGGTTAAAGGGGGTAGGCTTTAAAAGTCTTTATCACAGTGATTGTCATTTAGTAAATTTCATGTGTGTTTGTTAAATATCTGGATCACAAGGTATTAAAGATTAAACTGTATTCACCAATCACAAGATCAACTGTTACTACTATTTTAATATACCAAAGAACAAAAAAGGCATCGGTAATCAGAGCAATTCCACTATCCGGTGACAGATGGAAAAACTTCTGAAGGGAGAAAGAAATGAGAGCATGAAAAATATGAAGAGAGACCAAAAGTGGGTTTTGTCAGTTCACATTTATAGCATCAGTTTAATAATTCAGAAGCTGCGTTCACTATGCACAGAATTATTTACAGACTAATATGAGCTGCTCTACGTGGACATATGGTAGGCTCTATCTGGTCAGTTTCCATTGTAAACTGGCTAATGGGTCCCTTTGCCTATCACCTGCACCCTCCTTTTCATGACTCACAGCTTGTGGCCGTGTCCTCCGCTTAGCCATAGGACCACAGGACTGGTCAATATGACATGGGACTGGGAAACGTAATGACTCTTAATCATCTCAGGTTGAAGGTGCGTTACAGAAAGATGGCAGGCTTCCAAAGAAACATCTTCCTCCACTGGCTACATGTCAGCACATTTGAACCAACAGTATTACAAACGCCTTCTGTACCTATGAAATATTTTTTACAGTTCTTAGAGTGCTTCACAGGACCACACACCTGGTGATAGCTGGATACCTGGAGAAATTGTATTAACTGACTTTGCTCTTAGGAACCACCATTCCCGGAACGTATTGTTGTAGCAGACATTAATACTCAATGGCTCACCTCTGAAAAGCTAGAAGAAGTATCCCATCTAGTCAAAGGATTAAGATAGTCACTTTTGCAGCAGTTGCTGTGGGAATGATTCGAGACCACTGGCCTGACATTCAGGGAAGAATAGGAATAGTCACCCACATCTGGGTACTCTCGCCTCTCCTCAAAACCGGCACCTGTCTAGGCCACCTCCCACTGGAGAGAATGAAACCTGTTAATCCTTCAGAATTGCTCTTTGGAGCCCAAAGATTAATTTGAACTTTCCAAGTTTTGGCTACTTTGAAATAGAAGAGGAAAAAGATTCACAAGCATGAATGACCACGGAAAGCTGAACCATTAAACTTTTAAGAGCCCTTCCCTGCACCTTAATCTCTGTCATCTACTTAACTCATTACATCAAGAACAGGGAAGTAACAACAAAAAATAGAGACACCCTTTTGGTCTGGTAGAGTTGGAGACTTCCAGGATTCAGACGGACCAAAAAGCTGAGACCAAATCTCACACACAAAAAAAATAGTCTTAGATATTCCTCCTTCCTTGGAACCTGAAATTCATGGATAAGTTATTTTAATGTTTGGCCCATTTGAAATGTGGCAAAACTGCCAAATATCTAACTACTTAGCACATATTTCAAACTTTAAAATGTCTTTTTATATTTTATCCCTTATGTAACCTGAATCAAAACTGACTAATGCATGGCAAGTATATTAAACCAAAACTTGTGTGTATATATGCACACACTATGGATGTTTTTTTTTTCTATTTTTATATGTCAAAAATATCTCCATGAACTTCCCCAAAATTTAATTTTAAAAAGTTGGGGCCAGGCACAGTGACTCACATCTGTAATCTCAGCACTTTGGGAGGCTGAGGCGGGCAGATCACTTGAGGGCAGGAGTTCGAGACGAGCCTGGCCAACATGACGAAACCCCGTCTCTGCTAAAAATATAAAAATTAGCCAGGCATGGTGGCGCATGCCTGTAATCCCAGCCACTTGGGAGGCTGAGGTGGGAGAATTGCTTGAACCTGGGAGGTGGAGGTTGCGGCAAGCCAAGATCGTGCCACTGCACTCCAGCCTAGATGACAGAGTAAGACTCTGTCTCAAAAAAATAAAAATAAATAAAAATAAAAATAAAAATAATGAAATAAAAAGTTGGGCTACCTTTCAGAAATCATCTATTAAACCTACTGGTAAGCGTCTATATATTTAAGGATACCTACCAAATATCCTCGTCCTGAGACACTTGTCATAACTCAGCAATGCACTCTACCAGCATTCTGATTGCAAATCTTTAGCTCATGCTAAGGTTGGTATTTCCACTGTAAAATATGCAGCATTTAGGTTTTGGAAAATTATTCTTCTTAAAACCATTAGAATATCAATAAATATGTCATAAAATACATTTTAAAGAAGTATTGTTTTGTCACTTTCAGTATTTTGGGTGTCTATGGAATTTGCTTTGCCGCTCTTTTGGAGGAATGCTTTAATAAAAAACAGTCATTTGTAATTTGCTCATCAATTGCTTATAGTTATGTTTATAAGTATTTTTACACAATTCCTTTGCGATAGAGTCCAATATCTAATTTTTCTGGAAAGCCAATTTATAGTTTTAATTGACAAGTAAAATTTCTATATATTTATGGTGTATAACATAATGTGTATATATATATGTATGTATATATACACACCTACATTTTAGAGTGACTAAATCAAGCTATTTAACACATGCATTACCTCACATACTTGTCATTTTTGCATTTTTGGTGGCGAGCTGGAAAGATATTTTTATAGGCCTTTTGTTCATACCCTATTGAAATGATCACTAATGCTGATTTAGAGAAATCTGAATTACTGAGATTATATATGGTAGGCAAGAAGTGGAGGAGGACAGGGCCATCGTTTTTGAATGGCTCATCCTCCCGAGTGACAGTGGCTGTGATTAAAGAAACCTCGCTACCTAGCAAAATCATCAAATGTGGTGACCACATTAACTTTGGCAGAGGACAGCTTCTGAAAGAGCTTTGCTTTCTAAAGGAAGACATATTAATGGTCTCTGAAATTTTAAAGTATTTTAAGCCTGTAGGACTAAAGGTAAATGGACAGCTAAATGTGTGTTTTCAGGTGAAATGACAGTAAATCCTTGTGCTCCAGCTCATAAACTGAACCTTCCGGGGGCATAGTATGGTCCTGCTAAATAAATCTTTTGCTCATTCTGTAATTAGCAATGACTATAACAACTTTTATTTCTCCATTTAACATTTGTAAGATAGCTTCAGTCTGTTTCATTTCATCATTCATCTTTTTGGAAATCTCGCTGCTGCCACAACAGCCATGCATATAAATTCCTCACCATACCTCTGCAAATCAAACAAAATGTACTTTAAGCTTTGCCTCACAATCACAGGCTCTATGTGATTTATTTCCAAACTGTTCTTAGGGCTGGGCCTAAATGTGACACAGCTACACGCAAAAGTACAATGTTTTGGACAGGGTCAAAGTCCACTTAAAGAGAGAGACCTAGCATAGCACAAGACACACAGTAGCCATTCTGCATTCTGTAAATTTGTTTTCGAATGAGATCTATGTAGAGAAATTTACCCCACTCTGTCTTCCTTGTCTAAAGGAGGAAACTTTTCATCCTTTTTAAGAGACATTTCCAGGCGAGTTCAGGTGGACTGTCAGCAGGTCAGGTTCACATCTAGTCATGTCTTGGTCACCGCCATGCATCCATAGCTAGGGGGAAGCTTATAGAATCAGAAGTCCATCATAAGGCACAATGAATTACAGGATGCCACAAGCATATTTGTCTATGAAAATCTTCACCAGGTGGAAATGGCCAAAACAAAGATCACCAACCCCCAGGGGAAAGGGTTCACCCTCTGCTGAGCTTCCGAAATACTTCAAGCCCTGGAACCAGACATAGGCCCATAAGGACAGGACCTGAGTGAAACCAAGCAGTTTCTGGGGAAGGAAATATTTTCATTGACATTTTTGGGTTGCTGTTGCACTACCACTAGTAGTCTCGGAGCCCTAGGAAAATGGTGATCATTTTTCACGGGCTGCCAGTTTTTGTGAGCTTCTGGTTGGGTTGGTTTTAAATTTTCAGAGCAATAGAACTTCCCCGACAAATCAAAGTACCACCTATTGGAAGAGTGTCAGTGCTACTCAAAATACGGCTTGAGAATTGGCGCCATCTATGTCACCTGGGAGTTTGTTAAAAAAATGCAGATTCTTCAGACACCACCCCAGACTTACTGAATCCGAATCTCTGGGGATGGGGCCTTGAACAGTGAGTTTTGACATCTTCCTGGGTGATTCTGATGCACGCAAAAGTTTAAGAAGCACTGATCCACCTATCCTTTCCGGCTTTTGTCCTTCGAGCCAAGACCCTCAATTTGGAGGAGGGGCGGCAATGTTCCCAGTAAACACCACATTTCCCTTCCTCCTCTGCGGCAAAGGGAGGCTGGCTCAGCTGCAAGGCACACCCCTTTGCCCATTGCCCTTCCTTCTGCTTCCTGCCTGAATTGTGGATGCGAGGATCAGTGCTTCAACAGCCATCTCAGTCCATGAGGCAGCCTCAGTGATGGAAACTGTGCACTAAAGATCAAGGAGTTTGAAGGCAGGAGTGTGCTCCCAGTGATCAGAAGGCAGCCACTCCAGGCCTGGCTTTCCTTCCTCCAGATTCCCTTCATATGAGAGTAAAATAAACCTTTAACTTACTATAAACTTATTATCAATTGGTTTCTTTGAATTTTCAGTCGTATGCCATCCAACATAATCCCAGTTCAGTTAGCACAGATGCCTCCTAGAAAAGCCAGATGTGGAAGTGGAGACACCTTTCCCAGGGCTACTAGGATTCTTACCCCACTCACCAATGTCCCTCTTGCATTCCTGGCCCCTATCTCTTCTTCCATGTAACACTTTCTTAAAACTGATTAGGTAAAAATCGATTAGGTCTGTAGAAAATGGGCAAGTGCATCATTTCCCTTACCCGGTTTATAAAGATAAAAAATTGGTACACTCCTCAAAGAAAAAAAAAATAGGAGGGAGCCACCACATTTGGAAATCCACAGCTGACAAGTAAAGTAGTAGCAATCCTTTTACAAATGAAAGGTGCATTTTGCGGATTGTAAGGTCATCGTACTCGGTGTTTATGGCCAATTTAATATCCATCTTGTCCACTCACTGTAAGTGGAATGACGCAGGAGGCAGAAACTGTGGCCAGTTTTTTCATCACTGTGTTCCCAGGGCTTAGCACAGGGACTGGCCCACGGTCAGGGCTCAATAAGGATTTGCTGAATGAATGAATGGATGGATAAATACTAATCTTTTTATTTTTAAACTGATGCTTCCTCTCATTCTAGTAAAGCCACCAAGGGAATAGTCAATGAATGGTCTCAGGGAATGGAGAGTATTTGTCACATTGTCCCATTCCCCAAGCTGTAGGCTCCCCCAGAACTGTCATGAGAGCATCACCTTAGGCCTTGTCGCCCACTCCTCACATTACATGTAACCTGGGCCACATCGTTTAACCTCTCAAGGTCCCCATGTTGCAAAATAAAAGTTGAAGGAAGCGATTCTCGATGTTTTCCCCAGCTGATTCAATCAATTTAGGAATACAGAAGAGACCTTAGTGCCTGAAAATAATCTCTAACCCCAGTTCTTAAGGTTTTCTTACAGTTATTTTTATTATTTAGTTTTAATGAACTAACACAAGGTAGCAGGGAACGCTGGGTTGGGGGTCATTTGTTACATGACCTCAGGATAATGTACTACAAACTTCACAGATAGGCACACCTCTTTCACTAATTATTTTTAATAAAACAAAAGATCAAAAATCAGCATCAGGAGATGACACAATACAGTTGAGACTATGGAAAGCAACTATTTCCAAGCTGGGCATCATAAAATACATCATCAGGAACTGTGAACAGATTTGCTCAACAAAGGAGAGCCTCATCCCTTTAACCCTCCACAGCTGACATTGGGAGTCTCTTGGGGTAGACCATGAAATGAAAAAGAAGTGGATGGCCAGAATGCTATATATTGTCCCCCAGTGACCTGCCACAGAGACTATTTTTAAAGACGCATTTATCTCAGCAGGAGTGACAGCATTTAAGAAGTAGCCAGGTACTCAGGCTAGACAATCCTTCATGAGAAAAGCCTGCAGAGCTTGGCTGCACCCTTTACAAGGCCTGAGTGATGAATGAGATGGGAATTGCCCTTGATTGGCTAGGTGGCTGGTTTAAAGAGCCGTAAAGATAATGCAGAAGTGAGAGCTTGGAAACCAAATGGAGTTAGCCCCCAAATTATTGCAGCCACCCCAGCACTCAAAAGTTAATCCAATTTTAAATTTACGAGATCCATCTTAACTAGAAATGCAGGCTCTAACTGTCCTGCAAATTTTTTAAGTGGTAGCTTCTCAATGAATTGTATTATCCCATTAAAGAATAATGTTTTAGATGTGGTAATCCCAGACTCACACAATTCTCTTTTATGAAACTAGCCACTGTATTCATATGGAAAGTAAATTACAGCTACATTACATCAAGCCTTTCATTATTGACACAGCATTATGTTAGCACTCCTGTAAAACACTGAGAGAAAGATAACACACAGTGGTATATATATTTGGAGGAATCAGGGTGTCCAGTCAGAGTCGATATGTCTTCTCTCCCTGTACAGGAAAAAAAGGGAGGGGTGTAAATAAAAAGGTGAGGGTTGACAGAAGGAGAGTAAACATTTTAATCATTAAAACTGATCTCAAATCGACGGTGGAAAGGTGTCATAAGATTTACCCCTACCAACCCGTTAATTGAGGAAAATTACAGAAAGATGTCCCGAAGCTATCATAGGACCTAAGCATTTCTCCAAAACTGAGAAAACACTCGATACAGCCATTATTATTCTGTTTTAAATTTTTGGAGATCTCTGACAGGGAAAATGTGGCACTTGCCCATTGAGAGCATTGCAAATCAACTCAAAGAACTAGTTCTTGCCGGCTGCTGTTCACCCGGCCTCGGCAGGTTCAAGTTCACCTCCGCTGGCAGTTGTGCATAGCTCACTGTCCCCTCCATTGTCAGACAGTTCTGATGTTGTTCCTCTTCCATGCAGTCAAGACTTCAGTCTATCGCTGACCTTCGTCAGAAAGATTTGTCCTAGGCTCCTCCCCCAACCCACACTCCTGTTTATGTTCAAAGCTGGACTTCAGTAAACAGTTCTCTTAAGCACTGAAGAAAAACATATTGGTGTCCACTACACTCCCTAACTCCCACTCCAATGGACTCTGTTTCAAAAGCCCTGGACACATAGCATAGATTTCTCATGAGACCTGACCATCCCAACAAATATGGATTGCATTTGCATTTTACCACTAGAACAAACAAAAAGTATTTACATTTGGAAGAACTATGGCTACACTTCCCCATCCCTCCCTCAGTCCCCATGTTGTTTGATTCTTGCCTACAAAGAGTACCAGAGGCCACTGAACACATCTCACATTGTTTTTGGGTGAGTGGCAAAGTAAAATGCCAGCACTGAAGATGGTGAGCTTGAGTTTCACAAGTCATCTGTGTGAGAGAGAGAAGTAACTACTCACCCCACCTGCACAGAGAAATGTGCCTGGATTAAGTGGACTGCACAATGTGAGTTTGTTAAGTGTGTCCCCCCAACAGAAAGTTAAATGGCTGTAAGAAATTGTGCTTGCATTGCATTTGATCAGACCTCATTTCCTGGGACCTCAAACACCAAGTTCTCCCAAAATATGGCTAAAATGCTGACAATATTTGTAGATACCAGTTGTGGAAATTAAACCCAAATAAAGTTATATACAAACTTAGTTTACAGAATAACTATCCCATTCAGTTTCTTTGAATAGAGCAAAACAGAAATAAATATCCTTCTTAAATGTATCACCTAATTATCGTGGAAAGCCTAGGAGACATAGGAGAAAAGTAGATCTCTATAGATGTTGCTCAAATATTTGAATTTCTAGATCAGAGTATCCTCAACGCTACTATGCCAATTTTTGAGTGGAAAATATGATAAGTGATACTTTTAAATGCAAAAATATACGTATCCTGTACTTCAAGCCCAATCTTCACATAATGACTCTAACTTCCAAGTTGATTTCTTAAGTTGCTGGGCTCCAAGGAGCTTTCTGGAGGAGCTTGGGTGTTTCTTACCCTCTAATTCCTTTTGAAATGCAAGTAAGTCCTTGCACTTGACTTAGAGAAATGCTTACTCCTCGCATAGTGTGTGCACTCACTGGAGAATCCTCTCCCTGCCTTGGACTGGGAAGACCTGAAGTTAAACACGCAGCTCTGTGATTCTAAGGGTGGCTCAGAGCACCCCCAAATCAGTCACCTGAGTTACAAACATATTGACAGGCTGAAGTGAGTCTTAAACTAGGGGTCACAAAGTCAACTTCTCCTCCCGTGTTATCCAAGGTGTCCTCTGGACCGTGATAGGCAGGAAGTGTGGATGCATCTTAGTGTCCTGGACAAGATTCTCTCGACCTTTCCTTTTCCCATAGGTTGTTCACATCAGGACCTGTTCTCGAGTCTCTGGCAGTCGAAGGGCAATCAGGCCACCCCCAACCAGAGAAGCAGCAGCCAGAAGGATGGGGACCACTTTGGTTATCCCAACAAAAGAAGCAAAGATGGTGTTTCCCAGGATGGCGCCAAATTTGCATAATCCATTGAGAATGCCGAAGGCTGTTGCTCTGTAAAAGAAGAGGAATGGAAATAATTCTGACATTCTCGACCTCATTAGATGAACAGGACTGGGCTCTTTCTTTTCCTTATTGCAGGGGGAAGATGGTGCAAGGGAATTTTTTTTCCTAAATATAAAAATAACACATTCTCATTGTAGTCAAATTTGGAAATACAGAATAATATAAAGATGCATGGATATCTAACCTCTTCACCGAGAGACAATCACCTCTATTAACATCTTGAAGTATTTTCTTCAAGTGTTTTTCTTTTTTGTTTTTTTTTCAAAGATATCTATTTTAAAAAAATTTATAGGTATTACATGCTTACTATGGAAATCTTGAAAGGATGAAGAAGTATGCAAAGCAGAAAGCGTAAATGTTCCCCCTTTTAACACTTTCAACCCTCCTGAAGCAGAGACTGCCGGTTGCCCACAATAGCATTTCCCCAAACGTAGGACTACATTTCCCAGACTGATTTACTGCTGAGCATGACCATGTGACTTAGTTTTGGCCAATGGGATGTAAGTGCAAGTGGCAGCAGTTCCCAAGAAACTTCCGTAAGAGACGTTGCGGGTGGGCCTTTTGCTCTGTCTCCCTTCATTCTTTTCCTTCTATCCCGCTTCGTGATGGAACACAGATGGTTTCATTTTGGACCATGATGAGTCCATGCAAGGAAAAACAATGAGATAGAAAGAGGCTGCACCACCCACTCTAGACTTTTTCAGGAAAGAAAAATGCAGTGTTTAACCTTCTTACAACCACAGTTATTTGAGGTTTCTGTCAGCCACAGCAAAACCTAATCCTAGTTATGATCTTTCAATCACACTTTCCAGTGAGAACTATTACTAATCATTTATTCTTTCATGACCCCATCTGTATGCAGAGGCAATATTCCCAATACTACCTCTCCCCAACTGAAATAAAACGTTTCTTTCTCATACCACAAGTTTATTAAGAATGTGGGTATATTTTTGTACTTAAAACTCTTCTTTCATTTTTGTCTATAACTGTACCACACTGTAGCTTTATATTCACCAACCCAGTCTTTTTTGTTTGTCCTAGTATCTTTGTTTTTGTACTTTCTTGGATCTTTTAACATATGTGCTTTTTTTTTTTCTTTTTTTTGAGACAGCGTCTCGCTCTGTCGCCCAGGCTGGAGTGCAGTGGCGCCATCTCAGCTCACTGCAAGCTCCGCCTCCCGGGTTCACGCCATTCTCCTGCCTAGCCTCCTGAGTAGCTGGGACTACAGGCCCCCGCCACCACACCCGGCTAATTTTTCATATTTTTAGTAGAGACGGGGTTTCACCATGTTAGCCAGGATGGTCTCGATCTCCTGACCTCGTGATCCGCCCACCTCAGCCTCCCAAAGTGAGGGATTACAGGCGTGAGCCACTGCGCCCGGCCAACATATGTCCTTTTTTAAATAAACTTTTTTCAAGTTCCCAGAGGGGAAAAAAACAACTTGTTGAATTTTGAACGAATTCTTTTATGTTAGAAAAAAACTAAATAAAATTTGACATTTTTGCAAGACTGAATCTTGTTATCCAAAATTAGGTATATCTTGTCTTTTAAATATGTATATTTATATATAATAATGTATACTAATTATATGTTATTAATTATATGTACTATCATAATTATATATAAATATATGATCCATAAATATATACATTTTCTGAGACAGGGTCTGTCTCTGTCACCCAGGTTGGTGTGCAGTGTTGTGATCCTAGCTCACTGTAACCTTGAAACCCCAGGGCTCTAGCAGCTCTCCCCCTCAGCCTCCTGAGTAGCTAGGACTACAGGCACATGCCACTATGCCTGGCTAATTTTCTAATATATTTTGTAGAGATGGGGTCTTCCTGTACTGCCCAGGCTGATCTTGAACTCCTGCCTTCAAGCAATCCTTTTGCCTCGGCCTCCCAAATCACTGAGCTGGCATATATTTATCTTCTCTTATGTGTCTTTTGTTATATCTCTTAGTAAAGCTTTATGGTTTTCTTCATTTGAGTGTTTCACTTGTCAAGTTGATCCCTAATTATTTTATGATGTCTGCTGTTATTAAATGGATTTCAATTGCATCTTTAACTTTTTCGATATATTTTAAAGCCTATACATAATTTAGTTTTATTACTGACCACCTGACTGAATTGTCTTTTCGTCTATAGTAGTCTCATTAGTTAATTCTCTGAGGTTTCCTAGATGTAAAATCACATCATATTCAAATAATAATCATTTGTCAACCTGTTATTTTGTGTAAAAGTTAGCAGTTCTTTGATTCAAATGAAAGAGGCTCCAAATATGACACGGTGTGCTCTTCCTTAGTTATCTATATCCCAATACCTCTGTCACCAATTTTGGAAATATTATTAAGGTTTTTGCAGAATTTCATTTTCCCACCTTCCTTACCACTTCACATTCCTTTTTGACCACAGGGCCTCTTATCATCTCTCCTTAAAATTCACAATTCCCCCTCCACAAAGAAAAACAATTACTAAGTAATGGCCTTGACCCTATGCCTTTAAACCAGGCCTCTTCCCATACATGACTTGTGCAAAATAAAAGTAACCCCTGGGCCTCCCTGCCACATTCTCTGCAGATTCCCTGGACTTCATGCTGCCTCCCGACCTTTATTTCTCTCCTTGCCCCCACCCTGTGCTATTCCAGCCCTTCACTTTTTTGCCTTATCTCCCCTTGGAGGTCTGTTCTCTCTTGTGAATTACACGACACACATGGTTTTGCCAACTTTTCACTCTTATTTCCTTCTCCTGGACATAGTTTGCTCCCATCCTTTGCTTCTTGCCATCCTTCCCACCCTATCAAGCCCTAGCCTGCCAACTTTCAGGTCTATGCCATCCACCACGCAGGAGAAGCTCAACATAAGAGACGTTTGTTTCATGGAATAGCAGGAAGACCACGATGGCCATACACAGCATGAGAATTAGGGAGCAGGTAGACTTCTGGCCAAAGAAGCCCAAACAAGTCCCTGAGGAAAGCCCGGGGAAGAACTGACCTCTGGTTGGTGGGATACAGCTCCACTGTGATCACATCCAGAGCATTCCAGGCTGCAATGCTTGTCCCACAGAACAGGCACTGCCAGCCGATCATCGCAGACTCGCTGTTGCCAAAAAACAGGAAGAAGCAGCAGACTGCAGAGATTAGCATGGAGCCACCTGCAGAGGGAGTTCAAGGGCAAAAAGAAACATGAGGCCTGTGTCTTGCACATGGCTGTCACTCACAGTTCTCGCCCCATCTCCCACCCTTACTGGTACACCTGAAGCCAAGGCTGCCTGAAGTACTAGGTTCATCCTCCACACAGGGAGAGCACAGCTGGAACCCTCACATGGCACCCCAGACATGGCATTAGAGCTCTCTGCATGGGTCGGATCACCAGACTTAGGAAGGATTCTGAAGTCACGACTCTAAGGTGGTGCCCAGCTCAGAGTGACGGGACGGGGCAGATAGGGGCATTTCTTGAGAATCTATTATGTACCAGACATTGTTCCAGGTGCTTGAGCTACATCAGTATTGGCCAAAAAACAAAAACAAAAACCTCAGTTTTGATTTGAAACCAGGATGTGCAAGAGATCTGTGCCTCTTGTTCAATGTAGCAATATTCACAATAGTCAAAATGTGGAGTCAACCTAAGTGGCCATCAACAGATGAGTGGATAAAGAAAATGTGGTTTACATACACAATGGGATACTATTCAGGCATTAAAAAGAAAGGAATTCTGGCAGGCACAGTGTCTCACACCTGTAATCCCAGCACTTCGGGAGGCCAAGGTGGGTGGATCACTTGAGGTCAGGAGTTCAAGACCAGCCTGACCAACGTGGTGAAACCCTGTATCTACAAAAAATACAAAATGTAGCCAGACTCGGTGGTGCACACCTGTAATCCCAGCTACTTGGGAGGCTGAGGCACGAGAATTATTTGAAGCTGGGAGGCAGAGGTTGCAGTGAGCCGAGATGGTTCCACTGCACTCCAGCCTGGGTGACAGAGCAAGACACTGTCAAAAAAAGAAGAAAGAGAAAAGGAAGGAAGGAAGGAAGGAAGGAAGGAAGGAAGGAAGGCAGGCAGGAAGGAGGGAGAAAGAGAGAGAGAGAAAGAGAGAGAGAGAGGAAGGAAGGAAAAGAAAAGAAATGAAAAGAAAAGAAAGGAATTCTGCCTTCTATGACAACATGGATGAACCTGGAAGGCAGGATGCTAGATACAGTCCATAGGGTAAACCAGGCACAGAAACATCTGCATCATCTCACTTTTCGAGATCTACTACACAGCATGGTGACTACAGTTACTAACAATGTATTGTATATTTCAAAATTGCTAAGAGAGTAAATTTCAAATATTCTCACCACAAAACAGACACATGTGTGGTGATGGATATGCTAATTAGCTTGACTTAATCATTCCACATCGTATACATGCATCAAAACATCACACTGTAGCCCATCAAAATACACAATTATAGTTTATCCATTAAAAATAAAAAAATAATTTTTTAAAACAATCCATTCTCATGGAGCTTATAACCTGGTGAGAACACACCTGTACACGGGCTATTGAAGGGAAACCTGAAGAAAGGTGGTGCTATTTCCCATTTACCCAAATCCCCACCCCAGAGATCTGACCTGCCCTTCTCAGCCCTGCGCTATATTCTGTACTCTGTACATGTGCTCTGTACATACCCTCTACACGCTAACCCCATGGACTTATCAGTTGGGAAGGGAAAGGGGCTGGAGTACCTCTCCCCAACTCCTCCCCTGGGGTAGAAGGCCTTTTCTGGCAATGGCTGCATCCCTCCAAGATCCCAGTTCCTCCCAGGTAGCTCTTGCTCCATGGCTCCAGCCCCCATGGAGCTCTGTGAGTGCAATTTTCCCTCCTTGTCCTCACAGCCATAGAGGTGGTGACTGCTTCTCACTTTTGCTAGTGTCTGGGTGCCTCACCTGCCTTATTTGTTTCCATAACCCTGTCCACACCTCTAAAAGCCCTATGAGTAAAGTTTCCTCACTAGAACTATCTGAGGTGAATCCTTTTTCCCCTCCAGGAATCTAGGTATGCAGTCCATGAGGTTAGCCTCGTGGGGCTCCCAGCAGGGCGGAGAAGTGCAGCTCAGATCTCTGGGGTGGGGATGGGAGTGAACAGAAAATGAGCAGCACAGCCCTTATAGAGCTGCTAGGAGATCCCATCCAAAGAAGACTGTCAAATGCTGCCCAATTCCAGTAAGTTCAGCCTAGAGGACCTTGGGATGCAAGCTCCAAGTCCAAGGTGGATGCAGAACATGGCAAAACAGGTTGCAGACTAGGAAAGTGACTGGCGATGAGCTGGAAATAGGATGAGCAGAAAGGTGGGAAGGAAGCAGGTCTCAACCAACCAACCAGGACAAAGGGCACGTGTGCCCTACCAGGCACCAGGACCCTGCGGGAGGAAGGTATTCCAGTTGTCAAGAAGCCAGAGGCTGACCTAGCCTCAATAAGAAACACCTCCCCAGGGATGGTCCTCGGCCCAGAGTGTCACCCTCAGACCTGGGGCTGCAAGACTAGTGCCAATCCTTGCTGATGAACTAGGAAATGATAACTGTCCAACTGGATTCTGCTCACTCTGGGAAGTGGTAGGGCTGTGAGCAGGTGTCTGGTAACCTTTTTCCAAAAGCTAGGAGAGAACTAGAACAGGGGCAACTGGCATCTACAGGACCCCAAGTGCTCTGTGGACAATACCCTCTACATGCATGCATCCCTCAGAGGGGCCAGCCACAGGGCTTGGCTTACAGTAAATGCTGGCAAACACTTGATAACCACAAAACATGATCATCTGAAAAATCAGCTAATAGTCAGGGAGGCCTTCCCTGATCCTTCATCTTGTTAGATGTTCCTGCTGTAAGTCCCCAGGGCCCAGTGTACTTCCACTCCCACAATTCTTATTCCTCTGGTAATTGGGAGGCCTGGGTGCAAATGCCAGCTTGTTTACTACTTGTGTGACCGTGAGTGAGTTGCTTCACCTTTCTGTGAGCTGTCTCACTGTCCCCATCTCTCAAATGTTGATTAAAATAGTGCCTACCTCCTATTCACAATAGCAAAGACTTGGAACCAACCCAAATGTCCAACAATGATAGACTGGATTAAGAAAATGTGGCACATATACACCATGGAATACTATGCAGCCATAAAAAATGATGAGTTCATGTCCTTTGTGGGGACATGGATGAAACAGGAAATCATCATTCTCAGCAAACTATCGCAAGGACAAAAAAACAAACACTGCATGTTCTCACTCATAGGTGGGAACTGAACAATGAGAACACATGGACACAGGAAGGGGAACATCACACTCCAGGGACTGTTGTGGGGTGGGGGGAGGGGGGAGGGATAGCATTAGGAGATATATCTGATGTTAAATGACGAGTTAATGGATGCAGGAAATCAACATAGCACATGGATACATATGTAACAAACCTGCACATTGTGCACGTGTACCCTAAAACCTAAAGTATAATAATAATAATTAAAATTTAAATTTAAAAAAGGAGATATACCTAATGCTAAATGACGAGTTAATGGGTGCAGTACAACAACATGGCACATGTATACATATGTAACAAACCTGCACATTGTGCACATGTACCCTAAAACTTAAAGTATAATAATAATAAAAAATAAAATAAAATAAAAAATTTTAATAAATTTTAAAAAAATGAAATAAAATAAAATAAAATAGGGCCTACCTCATAGGGTTATTGTGAGGGTTCAATGTGTTAATATTGAACACATGTTCAATATTCATCATATTCAATAACAATAAGCATGTCATAGTGCTTAGGTAAATGAAATTTCTAGTTGAAGTCTGCCTCTCCCAATAGATCATTTGCGCCTTAAGCACAGGGATATTGTCTGTCTCAATTACTGTTGCATTCCCATTGCCTCCCACACAGCCTTGAGAGAATAACTACTGCATAAATAAATGTTATTGAATGAATAAATGAGTGTGTAACAGCCTAATCAGGAAAACTTCCACTCCGCTGATAACAAGAAACGACTTGCACACTACAAAAAGCCCAGCAGATTAAGCAGAACAAAAATGTGCTTGCAGATTTTCTAGCGGGGTTGGTCTGAGAGCTGGGGATAGGGCGATTTCAAAGTGGTTCTGCCACATCCCGTATCCTAGTGAAATAGGTATTAATTGAGCACCTTGTCTTTACTATGCACTTGCCAGTGTCACAGTCGACCCACTGCATGTAGGCCTTTTACTAAAGACTGAAGGGTAGAGAGACAAAGAAGGTCCTGTCTGAGCTCTTAACAAACTTGCCTCTAGCTCAGAAACAGAACAGAGGCATTCACAAGAGAGTAGGCTATAAAGAATGATTAAATATTAGTTCTAGATCTCTCATTCGAGAGCATGCCTTTATTTAGCATTATAGGAATTGTTTTGATCTGGGATGTATTCATGATGATAAGAAGGGCTTCAGTGGTGAGGGAAAGGATGTCTGTTGTCTCACCGTCCCGCCTGCCCCTGTGCCCAGCGACCCCACCCCCACTTCCGTGAGGCAGCATGTGGCAGGTCCTTAGGTGGTGGACCGTTCTCGTCGACATGGGCACCCACCCCGTCCTTATAACCCTGCCTCCTCCAGAACTTCCTCAGCTTCTTCATGAACAGACCAGAGACTCCACTGGTAAACTCTGGGATTCATAAGGCTGGTGACAAATGGCAGAAGTGTCACATGTCTGCTCTCACACCCCTTATCTCATTGAGGCAAACGGAGGTATTATTTTAACAATGGAAATGGAAGCTCAAAGAAGTAAAGGAACTTGGGTTAACACATAAAGCTAATCTTGGCAGAGATGGAGCCACCTGACTCCTAGCCAAAGTTTTTTTAAGATGCCAACCTGTAGTGTCTTCTGCTGAAAGCTTGGTGTTTGGAGCTAACCTAGGAAAGAGACCATCTTCATCCGTTCTGGTCAGTTCAGCAGCATTGCTGAGTGTCAACTCTACTGCAGGCACAGCGCTGGACACAGGGGTTACGGAAACGAGTAAGCCATTGTCCCTTCCCCACTAGGGCCTCAGGACTAACCAGGCACTGCCTCTAACAGAGGAGAGCATGAAGTCTGCCATGTCTAAGAGATGACTCCACCCTCACCACAAGATTAAAAAGCTGAAGTCACAGGCACTTCTCACGCTCACCACGCTGAATATGCATGCTACTATTTATAATAGTGATATTCAGTATGAGCCAAATGCTAGGAAAAGAATTCCTTCCCATGAAGACCTGATCAATTTTCTCTTCTCCAACAAAATGACTTTATGATTTATTGTGTTTCCTTTTGCACGTTGCTGCTAGGAAGCTTCGTATTAACTTTCCTAATCAACGACATCCCTAAGGCAGGTCCCTAATGGCATGTTTATTAATAATGTATTGTCCACTTCCCCTCCCCTGGCCTTGACTCATATTCTAATGTACATTTTCCCTGGTCCTCAATGTGTACATTTTGCTTCTTGTTTACCATTCATGGCATGTGTTTCTGTAATAAATTGCTGCAAGTCCCGATGGAATGAGGCAAGGCATACATGAATATAGCTACCATTTTTGAGAACCTACAATGTGCCAAGTGTTACAGGTACCTTATGTTCAATTCTCACAAAACCCTACGAGCTAGATGTGGAAATTGTTCTCTTATAAATAAGGAAACTGAGACCCAGAGAAGTAAAGGAACACATTCAAGGTCAAACAGCCTTTCAGTGATAGGATTTCAACATGGCGCTGTCCAACTCCAAAGCCTAAAGTGGTATTGCTATTAAATAATAAAAGTAATACAATTTATCTTCAAACATCAAACCATCACCCAGCAGCATTTTATATATTTTTCTGACAATAATCTGATGAAGAGGCAGGGTGGATATTATTACTACCCTTATTGAAGTGCTAATAGATTAAATGACTGTCACAGAATTTCTCTGTCAGGAAATGAACAAAAATCCCTCACCTAGACCAAAGATTCTTGACTATTTCCCAGGAGCCCTGGAGTTTTCTATAGGCATGCATCCTTGGCTCTATAGCCCCGGGTGCAATCTTACTTGTTGGGTTTATTGTGCAAGAATTATTTAACAAAAGGGAAAATTTCCCTGTTTTAATACACTTGAAAGTCACTACCCCAGCGCATTGGAACCCAGGAGTGACCCTGCTGACAACTCACCAATCATCTTGAGCCTTCCAATTCTATCCATGAGCAGGGCAGAAATGATGTTCCCAGGTAAGACAGACAGGCTGCCCAGGAAGCTGACGAGGTAAATCAGGAAGTCATTGTCTTGCTCCAAGTCCATGTGGCAGCCCTCCTTCTGCTCCAGGAAGGTGGAGTTGATAAACCGACAGTTGATGAACTTATGCTCGTAGAGGTCTGGGGAGAGAAGGAAACCTTCGGTTCATGTAAGTGGAAGGGAGCTGGAGAGAGAAAGGCAGAGGCAGGGATGAAGTCTGCCCCCTCCTGTAGGCAGGCCGTGCCAGCCTTTGCCAGTCAGACAGCCTCAAAGTCAAGGTAATATGTGGCCATGTCATCAAGGTATGGATGAATAGAGAAACTTCCAAAAATGTAATGATCTGTTCAAGTTCCTAAAAGCAAGGGGAAATTAAACTAACATTGAGAGACTTAAAAATGCATCCTCTCAGCCAGGTGTAGTGGCTCACATCTGTAATCCCAGCATTTTAGGAGGCCAAGGTAGGAGGGTGACTTGAGCTGAGGAGTTCAGGACTAGCCTGGGCAACATAGTGAGACCTTATCTCTACCAAAAAAAAATAATAATTTTTTTTTTTTTAAATTAGCTAGGTGGAGTGATGTGTGACTGTAGTCCCAGCTACTCTGGCACCTGAGGCAGGAGGGATCACTTGAGCCCAGGAGGTCAAGACTACACTGAGCCATGGTCACACCACTGCATGCACTCCAGCCTGGGCAAAAGAAGGAGATCTTGTCTTTAAAAAACAAAAAAATCATCTCTCCAGCGGGATAACAGTCCTGTTCGTACCCATCAGGCGACACTGAGACACCGAGGGCCACGGCAGCTAGGCCTCTCCTTGGAGGCCACCTGGCATAGGGGAGCAGAACACAAGAGAGTTGGTTCCAGATGGAGCCGATCACTCCAGAGCCCATGCTGTAGTCTGTGCCAAAACCCAAACATTCTTACAAAATAAAAGCCATTTGCATTGGAACCAGTTTGCAAGTCTTCTGACACCTTCTAAGATCAGCTGTTCTGACAGAAAAAGTACCAAACAGGCTCCCGAGAAACCTGCGTTTGGGGAGCTGGCCCTGCTGTTGACCCTCTTTAACCTCCCTGAGGCTCTACCTACCAAATCTACAAAATTGGAAGAGTACACCTGATCATCTCCACTGCTTCTCCCAGCTCTGACATTTCCTGACTACACGTGTTTGCAAGAATCTCCATGGTAAGAGTATTCAAATGAGGAGGCATCATTCAAACTTGAAATCATAAAACGATATGCCAGTTTTTAATGACACTTATTAAATTTCTGGAACTCATTATTGTTTCAAGATCAGTCTAAAAGGAAATTCAGGAAGGTTAGTGCCAGAATGAATTATTAAGAGACTCCAGATTATATAGAGACCAGATATTGAAGCTCTTGAGGCTGACATCACAGAGGAAAAAGATGTTCTTATATAAACTATCCCTTGCTGCTGATGCCAAGAATAAAGCATAGATCTGGACATAATGCAAGTAGTTCCGTGGAAAGTTTGCAGGCTTCAGAGCCAAAAATTGAGGAATGAATCCAAACTCCCTCCACTTGCTAACCATGGCCTTGAGCAAGTTGCTTCAGTCTTGATTTCCTTAACTCAGTTTCGTTAGCTATAAGAGACGGATCAAAAAAAAAAAAATAGTACATTTCTCCATTGAGACAATTTAGGTATAGCCCCCTAAAGAAGCTCAGTTGGTTTCCTTATACCCCAACTTTACTTGGTATGTTATTAATTTATGATGAGGGTAGTAAAAGTAACAAGAAGTGGTGAAGTGGTAGAATTTTGGGACTTTTTAAATCACAGAAATCTGAAATAGTATGATTTTAAAATAGTCTTTGTATTTCACTTTATGCAAAAAATGTGAACAGATGTAATTTTCCCTTTCCATTTATTATTGTGAGAACATGAGTCTTGCATTTTGCAAGTTTCAAATTGTGCAAGGTCTTCAAGAATGCATTCCGTGCATAAAATGCAGCCCTCCTGGAATGCTAGTTGTTATTCGTGTCATCCTTTGTTCATACCAAAGATCCTTCGTGTATAGCATCAGTCTCACTGAGATGAGGACATTTGGCTAGAACTTTTGTTTCCATTTCATTTGTGATAAAACTGAGATACAGATACATTAAATGCCTTAGCAAAGGCTGTGCACCTAATTTGTGCCGTGCCTGGGGCTAAAATCCATTTCCCCACCAAGGCTTCGCATTTGTATCTGTGAATACTTTCCTACTCCCGAAGTTTATGCCTGACCATTTTTATTCTTGGACAATACTAGTTGTCCCTTGTTACAGTCTATTCAGTCTGTCAATGTTCTTACCTACCTGTGTTGTAAAAGATGGTTGATTCAATGGTACAATTTTTGAAGTAGGTATCTGTTGACGTTACATCTTCAAAATAGCACTCGTCAAAGAATGTGTCCTCAAAGAGTACATGTTTAAAGTACATTCTTGTGAACCTATGGGAAGAGGTTGACCCTTGAGTGATTCATCTGAGAAAAAAAGAGACTTAAGACCAAAATGAAAAACACAGCAAGGCAGAAAAAGGAGATCTGCAAGCAAAAGGTGCCAGAGCATTATTTTCAACCCAGACTACTTCCCCACGTCTCAGCTGTTTGTTTATTAGTAGGGAAGGGCTTCAGGACCTGGAAGCCAGTGTCTAGCAGAGGTGCATACGGAGTGCTATGCACCAACCTGTTGGTTTTTAAAGGCAGCCCCACAGACCTTCTGAGTCAGAATCACAAAAATGTGAAATAGTGTGAAATTTAAATATTAATCACATCTCGCTTTCTGAGACATTTTTAAAACATGCAGGTCCCTGGACTGATCCTAGAAGTTTTGGAAGCCATAGAATTGTGAAGATCCGAGAATCTTCATTTTTTAAAAAATTGTCCCAACAAAGATGTGGGGAAATAGGCCTTTCATTCATACTATTGGTAGAATATAATCCATGCAGCCTCTTTGGGGAGCAATTTTGCAAAATTTGAAATGCACGTTCTCTTTGACCTAGGAATACCACCTCTAGGAATTTATCCTACACATACTTGCCCACGTATGCAAAGAGATACATTCACTGATCTTCATTGCAACACTGCTCATAACAACAACGGATTACTACATACATGCATATGTAACAGATGCCATATAATGGAATACCATGTAGCCATCATAGTAAATGAGGTAGATCTATATGTGTTAAAATGGAATAATCTTTTAGATATATTGTTAAGTGAAAAAATCAAGATGCAACATAGATTTTATAACACAGGCTCATTCAGGTAAGAAAGGGTATGGATACATATGCTTCCAAATATATCTGGAAAGCTACACAAGAAACTGATAGAAATGGTTGTTTCCAGGGAGGTACAATGGAAGTGAGGAATAATACACTTAATTTTCACTTTATGTCAAGGGTAGGTATTATTTGTTCACTTTTTTTTTAACTCAGTTAAAAAGAGAGTAAGGCACCTAGACGATTATGAGGTGCAGCCACATGTGGGAGTCACTGCACCTCTCCAACTCCTGCATATTTAATAGGAAAGAACAATGCAACATTTAAAAATATATCTCACATACATTACCATCTTCCTCTGTTGGCTATATTTAACAAGCTTGGGGCCGGGCACGGTGGCTCAACACTTGTAATCCCAGCACTTTGAGAGGCCGAGGCGGGCGGATCACGAGGTCAGGAGATTGAGACCACGGTGAAACCCCGTCTCTACTAAAAATACAAAAAAATTAGCCGGGAGTGGTGGCGGGCACCTGTAGTCCCAGCTACTCGGAGAAGCTGAGGCAGGAGAATGGCATGAACCCGGGAGGCGGAGCTTGCAGTGAGCCGAGACTGCGCCACTGCACTCCAGCCTGGGCGACAGAGCAAGACTCCATCTCAAAAAAAAAAAAAAAAAAAGCTTGGTCAAACTTTTAGGCTGGAAGCCTTTAAATGTCTTCATTTGCAAATAATTACAATGCATTCTTTCATTCATCTATTCATTCACTTACATATTTAGCCTTCTGCAAACACTGAGCATGGTACTAGGTGCTATGAGTATAGAGAGGAAAGACATGGTCCCTGCTCTCCAGTCTAACTGGAAAAAAGTGCAAGCAAATAGGCAACTACAATACAGTGGAAATCGCCATGACAGAGATAGCACAGGGTGCTGATGGCCATTGTTCCTTTTCAAAAGGGCCACCAAATAATTCACTCCATGACCACCTACAATGACCAGTGACCCTTATCCTTCATGCTCTATCGTGTCCTGCTCAGAACCCTAACCTAGAGCTGCCAATCATTAGCTTCTGCTAAAAGACCCCACACAAGAAGTCCTGGGCAAGTGTTCACCAAAAGCAGGACCCCAGGCCAACTGCATCAGAATAAACTTGAGGTTATTATTAAAGATGTCATTTCCTAAATTCCAGCCTACACCTCTTGAACCAGAATCGCCAATGGCAGAGACCAGATCATTATACTTAAAGAAATTTGAGAATCATTGGTCTAGAAAACCAAACTATTTTGAGAAATTTTTCTCAGGGTCAAATTTGCTACAGACTTACAGGGGCCTCCAAAAGCTATCACTAAATTCTTCAGGTTTCCATGGGAAAACTAATTGGTGAGTCTTTTGTTACAAGAAGATGCCTCTGATGTCAAAATATATAAACTAGACATGTTTACTTATGAGAGCTATTCCTGGAGACTGTTGCAGGCCTTTGCATTTCTTAATATATCCTTCTCTTTAATATAGTAATAGGCTGCTGATGTAGCCTTGGGTGATATTTTAATATTCTTCCCAGGGTGGCTGAGAAGGCAGAGCCATAAATCATAAATGGGTCTGACGCAGGCAGCCCTTAAAATGTCTCTCCAAGTGAGTTACAAAAAGCCAGAGTTATAAGGGAAGAGATAAAAGGAGAAAGGGCCAACACATATTTTATGACTCTTTACATAAATCATCTCCTCCGATCTCCAGCCTATATACCGAACTGGCCTACCCAAGATTCTTGATTCAGGAGAATTCAAAAGATGAAAGAAATGTTAGCAACAGTACTTTGTAAGCTCTTCCTTTAAGGCAACAGAAGCCATTGGCAATCCAAGGTCCATGACAAAATTGTCATTACATACACTTTGTTTCAGTTGCCTTCAGGCCCAATGGTTAGTCCAGCAAGTGATTAAGCTACACCAAAGTCACATTCAACATGTGTTAGGCTTGAGGGCATCACCCTAAAGAAATTCAGTCTAATTAAAGAGATAAACAAGAAAACCAGCCATTAAAATTTAGTGTGATGATTATCAAGATAGCGGTATGCTATAAAACCACTTCTGAGGGGACACTTGTGATCCAGTTGGGTAAAGTATGAGGTGACTTACCCTGAAGGAACAGTGAAAGCTCTCTAAGCAAAGATAAGGACATGTATTCCAGACAGAGGGAAAAGCATGTTCAGACACAGATACATGTCATATATACTCTTCAATTACCTTTTTTGAAAGCAGAGAATTCTCTTTCATATAAATTACATCGTCATTTAAGGAGAAAATAAATAAAGGCTATGGCTTCCCAAAGTTCCTACACATAAATATTTTAATAAGCTCTCTAGCCACCATGAAATGAAATAGAGTTCTTAAGAACAGGAACCCCAGCCTCTCACATATTATCTGAGATCAGGTCCTAATCTGAGGTAAATCAAAAGACAAATAAGAGGATCACTTTAGAAAATATGTACTTGGGCCTGATTTGCTTAAAGAAAAGAGGAAACAAATTCTTGCCTGAATACTCTGTGTAACTTCTTACATTCTCCAGGTGTAGGGGTCAGGCCTTCACCCAAACTGTGATGCCACCCTCCAAAAAATGAAGAGTCTAACATTCAGAACTTAACCACCAGGAGCCCTCAAACAATTTTCTTCTCCTCTCGAAGTCTGCATTTTAAAAAATCTATAAAATAGGGGTGTTGAGAAGATGGCTCTTTTTGCAGCTCTAGCATGGTTCCATAAACAAGGAGTACTTTTACTGTGTGTAGCCCCCAAGAAAGAAATAAAAGAGTGGACTTAGGAGGTGGCCATCTTACTTCCTCAAATATTGAAATATTATTGCGTGAAGAATCAGAAAATGTTCATGATGGGAAATCCTGGTGCCAAAGTCAATCAAATAGTGTAAGGACATACATTCTTGTGCCTCAGCGAGTCTGGAAGTAAAATCCAACTTCCCCTCTCTTTCTTTTCTTACACTCAAAGATACCTGAGTGGTGAAATCACGATACCTCATTCTGTCTCCTTTACAAAGATCCTGGCGCATTTACTGCCTTTAGGAACAATAACTGAAGCATAGAACATAGAACAAAAAGGGAAATAATAAAGATAAAAACATTAAATTAGCAAGAGAAAAATAGTAGAACAAATTCATATATAAATATAGTTAGAAACATCCTAAGTCAAACACTAATTTAGCCATGCCAAAATCTGGAAACAATTCAAAGATCCCTTCAACAGGTAAATGGATAAACAAAATACAGTAATACATTCAAATCATGGAATACTACTCCACAATAAAAATAAACTACTAAAAATGCAATAACATGGATAAATCCCAAATGCATTATGCTAAGTAAAAGAAGAAAATTCAAAAGGCTTCCTATTGTATAATTCCATGTAAGTAACATAAAGAAGATCATTAGCTGCCAAGGACTGGGGATGGAGAAAGGGCTGACCACAAAATGGCATGGGGAAATCCAGGAGGTAATGGAATTGTCCTGTATCTTGCTTGTGGTGGTGGTTACATGACTGCACGCATTTGTCAAAACTCACAGGGCCGTACACTAAAAGGGGTAAATTTACTGTGCATAAATTATTCCTCAATAAAAAAAGAAGTTTCAAAAAGTTTCTAAGGTAACCATAGCTAAAACAAAATCCAAACCAAGCTCAGCTACTGCCTAGATTTTCTTAACCTCCCCACATATTGTTAAAGCCTAGCAAAAGAGGTGTACACATTTTTTAGTCCCTACTGTCATACAAAACATCTGACTTGCAACCCAACATTACAAGACATACAAAGAAGCAAGAGTAAAACAACATCATATCAAGACATAATCACTTAAAAAATAATACTCAGTTGGGAGGCCAAGGCAGGCAGATCACCTGAGGTTGGGAGTTTGAGACTAGCTTGACCAACATGGAGAAACCCTGTCTCTACTAAAAATACAAAAAATTAGCCAGGCGTGGTGGTGCATGCCTGTAATCCCACTTATTCAGGAGGCTGAGGCAGAAGAATCACTTGAACCTAGGAGGCAGAGGTTGCGGTGAGCCAAGATCATGCCATTGCGCTCCAGCCTGGGCAACGAGAGCAAAACTCTGTCTCAAATAATAATAATAATAAGAAGAAGATATAATATAAATACTGGAACTATCAGGCAGGGAATTTAATATAATTGTTATTAACATATTAAAGCCTTAAAGGAAAAAATGGATTAACATGCATGAGCAGTTGAGAAATTCCAGCAAAAAGATGCAAGCTATAAGATTCAGACAGAAATGCTAGAATTGTTTTAAGTAATATAACAGATATTAAGAATGTCTTTGATGGACTCATTATTAGGCTCATCATGGCAAAAAAAAAGGATTACTGGAATTATAGATAACTCAAAAAATATTACCAAAATTGAAACATAAAGAGAAAAATAAGAGAAGAAACAGAGAAAAACATCTAACAGCTATGGGAAAATATCAAACAATCTAACATAGGTGCAATTAGAATTCAAGAAAGATAAAAGAAAGAAGAAGTATTTGGAAAGACAAAGGCAAAGGATTTTCCTAAAGTAATGAAACCAATCAAACCATAAGTTCATAAAACTTACAGAACCTCAACAGAGTAAATCCCAAGAAGAAGGAGGAGAAGGAAGATGAGGAGGTGGTGGTACACCTAAACACAGGATATTCAAATAGCTGAACATCAAATATAAAGGGAAAATCTTGAAGGGAGCAAAAGAAAAAAAAATCATGTTACATACAAAAAAATTAATAAATAAAGATAAGAATACAGCAGACTCCTCATCAGAAAGTATGCAGGCCAAAAGACAATAGGGTGAAAGCTTTAAACTTCTAACTGGAAAAAAAAAACTGTCGACCCAGATTTTATACCCAGCAAAAATATTTTCAAAATTGAAGAAGAAACAGATCTTTCAGACAAACAAATACTGAGAAAATGTATTGCCATCATAATTTCACTACCAGAAATAATAAAGGGAAGTTCCTCAGGCATAAGAAATATAATACCTATCTACATTTGAAACTTGGATGTTCACAAAGAAATGAAGATCTCTAGAAATGGTTAAATACATTCTCCTCTTTTTTTTTGGAGACAGAGTCTCACTCTGTCACCCAGGCTGGAGTGCAGTGGTGGTATCTCAGCTCACTGCAACCTTCACCTTCCAGGTTCAAGTAATTCTCGTGCCTCAGCCTCCCAAGTAGCTGGGACCACAGGCGTGCAACACCACACCTGACTAATTTTTTTTTATTTTTAGTAGAGACAAGGTTTTACCATGTTGCCCAGGCTGGTCTCGAACTCCTGAGCTCAGGCATTCTGCCCACCTTGGCCTCCCAAAGTGCTAGGATTACAGGTGTGAGCCACTGTGTCCAGCCTATTTTTCTCTTATTTTTAATCATTCTAAAAGATAGTTCACTGAGTAAAGCAAAAATAGTAGCAATATATCATGTATTTATAGCATATGTAAAAGAAGTATGTATGACAACAATCATAAAACAGGAGAGAAGAAATGAGTGTTCTGTTGTAAGGCTCTTACACTAAAAGTGAAGTAATAGAATAATACTTGAAGGCACATTATAATTAATTAAAGATGTACATTGTAAGCTCTAAGGCACCGCTAAATTTTTTACAAAGAGGAATAAGTAATAAACCAACAGTGAAGGTAAAATGGCATTATGAAAATAATCTAAAAGAGGGTGGGAGAAAAGAAAAAACAAAAAACATGCAAAACAAATAGAAAATAGCCAGCAAGATGATAGGCTGTAATTCAACCATATAAATAATTACAATAAGTATAAATGTTCTATACATACGGATTTAAAAATAAAGAGAGTCAGTTTAGGTGGAGAAAGGAAGACCTAACTATATATTAATTACAAGAAATTCACTTATTTATAAAAATATACATAGATTGAAAGCAAAAAAAATGGAAAAAGTTATACAAACACTGATCAGAAAGATGCTGGAGATTTAGATAATATCAGATAGTAAACTTAGAACAAAGACTACTATCAGGGATTAAGGGTACATTACATAATGACAAAGGTTTCAATTCACCAGTAACATATAATAATGCTTATAAATATTTATACACCTAACAACAACAAAAACAAAGTCCTAACACATTTTGATTTCTAAGAATAAATATCATACGGACTGCATCATCTGGTCATAGCACAAGTATATATAAGTGATCAATATTTAATGGTATTTTGACACTTAAAATGCACTTCTAAATAGCTGGTGAGATGAAGACTGAATATTAATGGAAATTGTATTAGTACAAAAAAGGAGGACTTACAGATCCAACAGATTTTAAATATCCTAAGAAAATACGATGAATACTTTTATGCCGATAAATTGTAAAACTTTTAAAATATAATTTTTCAAAAGAAGAACTACCACACCTGTATATACAAATACCACTACAAAATGAATTGGTCATCTAAATGTATTGTCTCCATAGAGGGCGGGCTCACTTGGTTATAGAGGCTGGTTTTACCAAACCTTCAAAAAATTAACAATCCCTGTCTTATATAATTTCCTTTCAGGAAAAGAAAGAGAGGACATAACAATGATACCAAAGCTGAACAAGAACAGTATAAGCTAAATATACACCATATACTACTGGTGAGAGTGCGAATTAATGCAATCCCTTTGGAGTGCAATGTTTCTAGCCTTTCACCCAGCAATTCCTCTTCCGGGTACATAGCCTAGAAAAATTCTTTCCTGACAACACTTTTTGCAGCTTTATTTGTAATAGCAAGAAAAGTTTATTAACTGCTTAAATGTCCTTCAAAAGGAGAACAGATGAATACGTTATGAAATATGCATATAAAAATTTGAATTAAATGAAATTGAGTTATGTAGCTATCTCCCCCAACACAGAGTATTCTCAAAATCATAATTCTACAAAAAAAAGAAGTTGCATAATTTATAATAATTATATATCTACACATGTAATATAGTATGGTTTTATCTAAATTTTGAAACATTCAAAAGACTGCTGGACAATGTTTATGATACACATGTATATGCAAAAAGTGTAAAAACATGCATGAATGTAAAGCACCAAACTTATGACAATGGTGATCATGACCTCCGGGGAGGGAGAAGAATATCATCAAAAAGAGTAATACACTGAGTAATGCTTAATCAATTTTGACATCTGAAGTAAACATAGTTTATGATTTTATAAAGCTAGGTGCTCTGAATAGGGCTGCTTATATTATTCTCTATTCTCTGCATATTTGAAATGTTTTATAATGGAAAAAAGAGAAGAAAGGAGTCAAAGAACTAGTTATTTGCAGATGATAGGATTATATAACAAGAGAAAAACAGAACTATCAGAGAGCTCAGAGACAAAGTAAACATCCAAAACTCAATAGGAGTCTTATTTATTTGCTACAACACGTGCACGTTTGACCGGGGAAAAGGAATCCAATTTTCAGCGATCAAAGTACAAACTATCCAAGAAGATGCTCCACAAGAACTATGCAGGGCCTGGAGTAAGCTACAAAACTTGGCTGAGAAATTTTATTAACTCTGAAACATGATATATACATTCTACATCCATATTATCACATTCTGATGTGGAATCCTAGGCTTAGACAGGTCACAGATTTGCCTAGGATGGCTCAGCTTGTTATTAAACAATCAAAGCTAGAACCCAGCCTTGGCAACTTTCTGGGATTCAAGAAACCAGAAGCTGCATTGACCTGGCCCACCACTGGCATCTTCGAGGAGCTTTACTCTACTGAAATTTAGTCCCACTGCGGTTGAAGAATATTCTTATTTAGACCCAGGCGTGGTGGCTCATGACTGTAATCCCAACACTTTGGGAGGCCAAGGGGAGCAGATCACTTGAGGTCAGGAGTTCGAGACCAGCCTGGCAAACATGGCAAAACCCCATCTCTACTAAAAGTACAAATATTAGCTGGGCATGGTGGCATGCGCCTGTAATCCCAGCTACTCAGGAGGCTGACACAGGAGAATCACTTGAACCTGGGAGGCGGAGATTGTAGTGAGCCGAGATCATGCCAATGCACTTCAGACTGGGAGACAGAGTGAGACTCCATAAAAAAAAAAAAAAAAAAGACGAATATGCTCATTTATTCCCCCTCCCCAAAGGAGCCTTGGCGTGTAACATTTCAGTGTGATGCGTGACAGCAACCTCTGTTCTATTGTGTGTGTGTGCTTTCTTCCTCTCTCTGCTCTTCCTGCCCCCTGCTATCCTACTGGCCTCATTTTAGAGCTAAATCTTGTGAACTTCATGTTCATTCTGAGCTATTCACCTCTGACCTTTACTAAGAACTCAAGAGAGCTTTTCTCCCATCCTTCATTGGCAAATCATCTGAGTGAGCGGTTGCACGTTCCTACCTGAGTAAGAACACAGCATCAGCTTTGAGGAAGCGCCAGGAGTAAGACATTACTTCCTGGGTCACGACCTATCACAGACAGAAATCAGGCACCTCTCCCTAATGTGCAGAAAGGTTTAAATAAGATAATGCCCTCCAGCTCCTAACCCTCACGGAAGAAAGCCCTACCAAGCAGAAATGTCTTCCCAGGAAGAGAAGGTAAGTTAGTTAATTAATTAGTTAGTTAATACATATTCTGGGTAGAAATTCCGTCCTGTTTTTAGCTAATAATAAAGGAAGCCTGGCCTGACATTTTGGCTCAGGGTTTAAAACATGAACTTATTCTTTTGCCTTTCTTGCACTTTCCAAAAACTCACAGGTTTTGAAGCAAAAGCTTCATGGGTACTCAGAGCCCCCAGATCCCCAAAAAGGCACTAGAAGGCTGCAGATGATGCTTTGGGAGCAGACCAAAACTAACCTTGGCACTTTTGTTTCTTCTTGGGGGCAAAGGGATTGGTTTTACTGCAGGATAAAACTGAGGTTTCAATAGAATTGCCTTTGTCAACAACGTCCATGGGTGAAGTCTAAAGCCCTGTTTACACAAAATAATTTTCCACCATGTGTGATACTCAATAAAATAATTTCCATCGAAACCTTAAATCAGCCAAGCATGAATAAAGTCAAAGGAGGAATACTGGTAAGGATAGGAGAAATGCCCCCACGGAAGCTAAAGAGCACGCGCGTATCCATGGAGGCGCTCAGAAGAGGGTTGGGGTTTTCAAAGATGAGGTGTTTTCCAGCTTACGACCAGCAGATGGCAGCATAACTCAAGAAAAGAAGCCAGGCTCCTTTCATTCCTTAGATCACTTTCAAAGGTTCCTAATCAGTCAAGGAGAAAAATACCCTTTTTATTCAAACAAGTTGCTGGAGAGGGAGTGGGGAAATTATGGGCTTCAAATAATAGTGGGTATCGGTTTAGTGTCTGTTGGTTAAAAAACATATACCGTGTGACGAAAGTTACAATGAACTAACTCATTACAGCTTTTGAAGAAATTTCTGTTTTCACAATCATACAAAAGCATCTATGTACATTTGAAGCATAGAAACATGGTAGAAAATGTGTGAAGACAATCCACTCCCAGATAATCCTTGGCACACCTATACATTCCCAGACCTTGGCTGCTATAGTTACCATTATCATTTTCATTGTCACTACTATCAATATTATTATTCATATCACAATGATGTGTCTGCTAAACATTGGGAGCTTCAGAAATGAGGTCTCCTTAAAAGCATTCATCTCTGCAGGGAATGGTGTCACCCCGTTGGCGGGGGAGGGCGGCATCTAGTCATCCATAATGTCCCTCAGGGGGTCCTGAATCCACAAGAATCATTACCCATCATCCACAGGATTCACCATCCACAACATCGTCCACAGGACTCACCATCCACCCATCATCCACAGGACTCACCATCCGCCCATCATCCACAGGACTCACCGTCCGCCCATCATCCACAGGATTCACCGTCCGCCCATCATCCACAGGATTCAACACTGCTTTCTTCAGCCCCCATTTCCTCCTCACTCCCACCCAGCAGTTTGCTGAAAGTCTGGAGAAGCTGGGCAAAGTTAAAATGACAGAGTGGATCAAAAGTCTCCACTTTCTGCCTAGCTAAGTGTCAGAACTGCAAAACCTGCTTGTTACAAATCACAAGGACTCTGTGTTGTATTGACTTTAATGCAGAAAGTATCATGTAAAACAGCGCCTCTGTAGGAATGAAGACTTTCCCAGTGAGAAAATATTTGTAGTTGTCAAGAGTACAAGATGTGGAGTCCAAATGCATGGGTTGGGAGATAGATATTTCTATGTATATTAGCTGTGTGATCTTGAGCAAGATACTTAACCTCCCTAAGCTTCTGTTTCCCCATTTGCAAAGGAGCAAGCATATTTCTTGTTCCCTGGAGTTGTGAGATAATCTACATAAGGCACTTAAGGTAGCACCTGGCACACAACAATGCTCATTAACGTTGGCTGCTATCGTGACTATCACTGGCATTATTATCATTGTCACTGCTACTGTTAGTGTTACTTGTATCAAAATAATGTATCACTAAACACTGGGAACTTCAGAAATAAGGTCTCCTTTAGGGAATTCATCTCTGCAGGGAACAGTGTCACCCCATAGGTGACATCTAGTCATAATGTCCCTTAGTTTTCAATATTTCCAAAGTATCCTAATAAAGCAAGGGTGACCTTTCTTCCTTGGCAACGTCAACACAAGACCTCCTGACATACTAAAGAGTTCAGACAATGAAACATCTTGGGGGAACTGCCTTCCACCACCACGAGCATTGGAGCCACCATCCCTGGGGTGGTCACTCTGGGCAGAGGATAATGACTCTGAATTGTCTGCAGGGGAGGTATGGATGCATGGGTATATGAGTATGGAGATGTCTGCGACTGGGCTTCAGCATTTTAAAAATTCTGAAAATCTGAACCCATGTCAATGATACTTGGTCCTAAACCTTCCTTCCCAAAGGTCTGATATTGGTAGAAATAATATTCTCCTTTTTATTGCACACTTTCTCACCTTAAATAACAGGGAGGCTTTGCTAAAGTCTAGCCTGTAAGAATATAGAATAAACTGAAAGAGGAATCCTTCCTGGGCTTCACCCAGCCATTCCTTTCCTAAAGTGGCCAGGAGTCACTACACATAGGGACTTTACTGAGACACCAGATGCAAATGTGGGTGCAGACGGGGGAGATAGAACATTCACCGGAGGTGAGAATTTGTGGTGTTAATTTTGTATTGAAGTGGTAAATCTGGGGCAGTTAATGTGCCTGACATTGAACTATCTGGGCCATGGTATTTCAGGTGCCGCTGTATAGCCCATGGCCACCCATTTACTTACCATTCACAACCTGATGAGCTTGCTAAGTACAGTTCAAGAAGGGACACAGCAGAGGGGTAAATGCTCAGTTTAGTGAATAATGTGGCCTTGGGTAAGCGTGACTAAGGTCCCCCCCCCCCCCATCCATCTTGAGGGTTTCAGGGGACAGTTTCAAAGAGGCATTCTTAAAGCACAGCAGGGTGGATGGCCCATCTCATTTTCCTAAAGCACAGCAGGGTGGATGGCCCATCTCATTTGTCCCAGGACCAGAAGGAGGAGTAAAATAGATTGAGGAAGCAGCCCCACAAAGATGTGAACAGGACTTTTCTAATCCTCCACTGATTTTTTTTCCTCTCAAAAACACTCCTAGCTGACTGTGGACCATACTGACCAACCCTCCAAAGTAATATTAGGTGAAAGAATAACAACAGGGCTTTATTAGTCCTGGCATGGAAAAGCTTCTAGGGTCAAAGTAAAAGCTCAACACCCAGGCTTTGGACTAGTTCAGGAATCTTAGCAGTAAGAGCCCTAGGCCCTTTATCTGGACAGCCACTCTTAATGGGACATCACTTGGAAAAATGGCCCAACTGACCGTCCTCAGTCAAACGTCTCCATCCTTGCATGAAATAGCTCTCGCCAGGAGATTAGGGTGTCGGGAGCCAGCACAATACAGACACAGCCACTAGGGGAGATATGGAGTCTCTGGCAGCCATGACAAGTTGTGATGATGACACCAGCATTGGCGCTCATTCCTGGCCATATTTGATTCTTATCTTCCCTCCGGCTCCCTCCCGAGAACAGTCCCCACGACGGTCACCCTGATGTGAGGGAAGCCCGTGCTCACTCACTTACTTATCATTCACTAGTTTCCCATGTTGGTGGATCTGATTTTCCATCGTGAAGTTGATTGTGGCGCCATACACATGCTCACCAAAAAATACCTTCATTTTAGACTTGTATTCTTCATCTTGAAAATAGCGTATCATATCAGGAAACCAAACTGTCAGTCCATAGTAACTGGAGTGGAGAAGGCAGAAGGTTGGAACAACAACAGGATTAATTCTTTCATGATCAGGGTCTACATTCTTGACTTGATGTACATCAAACTCATTGAAAATACATTAATTTGGATCATTATTAGAAAATCTGACAATATAAATCCTCATATTAATAAATACAAGGGGGAAAATATGACCACCTCCATAAATGCTGAAAAGGCATTGATTTAAGAGAAATTTTTTCCTGATACAAACACCAGTAGATTAGGGGTTGAGGGACACCTCCTTAACACATAAAATATACATGTTTCAGCCAGAATCTTAGTGAATAGGGAAACACTAAAGACGTCCCCACTGGCTGGATGTGATGGCTCACGCCTCTAATCCCAGCACTTTGGGAAGCCGAGGAAGGCAGATTACATGAAGTCAGGAGTTCTAGACCATCCTGGCCAACATGACAAAACCCCATCTCCATTAAAAATACAAAAATTATCCAGGTGTGGTGGCATACACCTGTAGTCCCGGCAACTGGGGAGGCTGAGGCAGGAGAATAGCTTGAACCCAGGAGGCAGAGGCTGCTGTGAGCCAAGATCATGCCACTGCACTCCAGCCTGGGCACAGAGCGAGACTCTGTCTCAGAAAAACAAAAAAAAACAAACAAAAGTTTCTTCTTTGTAGAAGCCACTAGCATTGGTTCTCTGTTACTTGCAACCAAAGCATCCTACCTGATACAAATTCTAAGTCAGAACTCACTGTAATCCTCAATGTGTAAAGGAGGCAACTGAGGCACAGGGAATTATGAAATTTAAGTAAGACAGAACTTACCTTAATGCCATGGCAAACCAAACCACAGCCAGAATCAGTGTATTCATTCTGTAGGGCCCCATCACACAGTACAGGGCATTATCCCAGACCTACAACCCATACCAGAGAAGGATTGTTAAAGAAAGCAATGTGTGACTTTGTTTCTCCCACAAAGAGCTCATTACTCAGATTTTCTAATAAGTTGCCTAGGAACCCATGGAGAGAATGGGTACCCCACTATCTCCTAGAGGCAGCAAAGCTGTCCAAATAACAAGGAAAGCCTCTTCTCTTCTTACTGGCTGGCCTCATACCCTAATAGTCCAACAGGATTTTCCCCGGAAGCACAATATTCCATGAATGTCACTGAAAGCACACTGAGTTAGGACTTCAAGGCACTGAGTAACCTTGACTACTGAGTTCTATGCCCTGCCTGTGTGCAAGGGGGATATCGCAAACATTTATTGACAATACACCGCGAAGACCATCCAGTCTCAACAGACTCTGGCTGGCCGGCTGCCTCAGTGCTCAATAGCTGACTGGCTCCCTACCTGGATGAGCCAGTGCTCCAGAGAAATGGCCTTGCCCATTGAGAAAAATATTTCTTGGAAATCAAGAAGAAGCCTCAAGGGGTCATTTATTTTACTCACTTCTTCCTCCCCATGGATTATTTTAAAATTTGCTAGAGAGAATAATGTTTATTCAGACTAGACATTTTACCTCCAATCAAAATCCCCACCTTGGGAAGGAAGAACAAAGAAAAGAAACTAAGATTTAGAGAGTTTTCAGCTCCAGGGCACACAACAAGCTAGAGGCAGACGTGGGCTGGAGCCCACACGCCCCCCTCCAGGGTTGCTTCCTCTCCATCCGCTGGCCCAGGTTGGTGGGGATGTTCAGGAGCCGCATTTTTCATCCACTGAGGTTAGAGACCCCCACAGAGCCACATTCTCATCCAAAGTGAGTTCCAAACACACCTGCTTGAAAATGGTCTTAAATCGGACCAGCCAGCGCTGGTACCAGGTTCCTGTTGAACTTTGGATCTCAATGAATTCATCCATTTGCTTGGGAGTTTTGATGTTGGAAACCTGAAAAGTAAAAATAGGATATAGAGAATTTGAACCCCCCTTTGTGTCAGAGTTTTCAATGTGTAGTTTAATGTAACTATTTAAACTGATTTAGGACTAGAGGAGTCTTCAATTTCTCAAAGAGCATAATCAAAAAAAAAAATTCAAAAACAGTTTCCATCACCTCCTCCAATAAACTTTTCATCTAGGGATAAAGATGAGTCATAGAGTGTCTCCATCTCTTTCTTCAGCCAAAGGACTGAGGATATGAGGAGACAACAGAAGGGAAATACAGATGCGACTGGACAATCCGCCGGGAGAAAGCAGTCCCTGGAAAGCGGACAACGGACTCATCATTTCCCGAGCGCTAGGTCTAAGACAGCTTGGCTATTCTTTTTTAAACCCTAAAAACAGTGTTTGTTTGTTTTTCTTTTTGTTTTGTTTTTGAGGCAGAGTCTCGCTCTGTCACCAGGCTGGAGTGCAGTGGCACGATCTCAGCTCACTGCAACCTCCGCCTCCTGGGTTCAAAACATTCTCCTGCCTCAGCCTCCCGAGTAGCTGGGACTACAGGCCTGCACCACCACGCCCAGCTAATTTTTTTGTATTTTTTAGTAGAGACAGGGTTTCACCATGTTGACCAGGATGGTCTCGATCTCCTGGCCTCGTGATCCACCCGCCTTGGCCTCCCACAGTGCTGGGATTACAGGCGTGAGCCACTGGGCCCAGCCAAAACAGTGGTTCTTAAGCTTTTGGGAGGGCCAGGCACCCATTTGAGAATCTGCTAAAGGCATAGGCTCTCTTTCCAAAACTGTCAAGGACATGACCACACTGTGAGCCTCCTGGACTCATCTTGCCACTCCCAGCTCTGCAGCCTTTGAAAATGATCTTCCACCTGAGGTCAGACAGGGAAGCTTCAGAACTAACACAGCGGAGGTCAGACAGGGAAGCTTCAGAACTAACACAGCAGAGGTCAGACAGGCAAGCTTCAGAACTAACCCAGCAGGCTCTGGGTCAAAATGTCAATTTTGCCTTTCTTTGCTCTTTGGGGAAAATAACACTGTCTTCCTTTGGGATTAGGGAGTGAGCGTGTTGACAACTTCAAGCACAATTACTCACTCTAATTTACGATTCATTAGAACAATTGTCTATGATTCAGTCTAAATTAGAATATGGCCTGTGTTACCCCAGCCCTGCAGATCGTGGGTTCTCAGCCGAATGCTTCAACTCCTTCTCCTTGCAAAGGTTTCACTCCGAGTTTGTGAGGCAGCCAAGGGCAGGGCTGGTAAAACCTAGAGCTCACAGCATGGGCACCAACTAAGAGTCTGACTGCCCTAAGCTCTCCCTCCAGGCCACTGAATACATCTATGAGCACGTCTGCTGATGGGGCACGCATAGGAGTTAAACAAGTAACGCCATCAAGCTGGGCTGAGTACCCGCCCCTGACTGCCAACCACAGGCCGGCTCTCTAAGGTCAGTTACCACTTTCTGGTTGTCTCTCTTTTTTCATTTCTTTTTCTGGCCCATCCAGCCATTTACTTCTACACCATTAATATAATCATCGAGTCAGTATAGAATACTGAGCCCATAACCTTTTTAAGTCCTTCTTCCTGTTGGGTTAAAACTAAAAGCAGACGTTATGCCTCAGAGCCTAGTAACTGGCATGCATGCTGGGATAAGACCAACCCCAACGTTTTATCACTCTCCGCACGTTGATTTCTGCCTGCACTTCCTTCCTCCGGGTGCACCTCCCACCCCGAAAATGAGGGACTCTGATTCTGTTGTAAAAAGTTTTTGTGTCTGAAAATTGGCATTTTTACTGATTTCCTGGCTAAGATCTCATTCTTCAGCATTAGGCGGTTATATCTGTTAAAATAACTAAACGGGAAGCCACTCAACAGAGGTGGCTCTAATGCCCTGGGTTCCCACATCATCAAGCAGAAACCTAACTCGGAATTTTAAAGAAAATGAAACAAGCTCAGCCAATCCCAGTTGGCTGAGTGGGCACTGGCTATATTATCTTGAACTTCCCACTGGAATAATCCAAATGAGGCAATCGCTCAAACTCTAACCCAGCAAATACTTTCTCTGCTCTGCCTCCATGTTCGACCTATAAAAGCCTCTCCCTCGTGCTGCTTAGGTAAAGCCCCAACCCACTTCCAGTGTGAGCTACCTGACTGATGAATCACTGTCTCCATAAATAAACTCTCTAAAATTTTAATGTGCCAGAGTTTCTCTTTTAACACAGTAGAATGCATCGTTAGGAGAGAATGTGGGATCGCTTCTCCAAAAGAGGGGTTCCCAGTGGGGCAAGCCTGTTTGGATGGTGTAGAAGGGGTCCTTCCAGAAGCAACAGTTAGGAAACGCTGGCTGAACACCACTGCGTGGAATCTTCTGTACGAGACGCCCTAGAGTAAGATGCAAGTGGGGAGGAGCTGACAGTGTGCCTGGGACAGGCAAGGGCAGACAGGCAGAACAGGGTGGGGAGGAATTATCCAGCAGGACTGCTCCTGGGACAGTCTGTGTGCATTTGAAATAAATCTGTTAATAACGGCTCGAGGCACGGGGAAATCCCGGAAAGACACTCTCAGATTGAAAACACTAGTAACCTACTATGCATAAGCAAGGAGAAACTGTTTTATTCCAAAGGGAGAAGAATAGAGAGAAGGCAGAGGAAAGGATGTGGAGAGACTGAAAGGGAGGAGGGGCAGGGAGAAAGGAAGGAGAAGGCTGCACTCTGCGATGTAATTCCTCTGTTCACAAATGTTCGGGAAGCCTATTCAACCCAAACGCTTGGTATGAGTGATGTCTGTGTCTGTGTGTCTGTCTTAGTGTGTGTCTGTGCATGTGGGTCTGTGTGTGTGTGTGTCTGTGTGTGCCTGTGTCTGTGTGTTTGTCTTAATGTGCGTCTGTGTGTTTCTGTGTTTGTGTTCCTGTGTCTGTGTGTCTCTGTGTCTGTGTGTCTGTCTTAATATGTGTTTGTGTCTGTGTGTCTCTGTGTCTGTGTGTCTGTCTTAATATGTGTCTGTGTGTCTCTGTGTCTGTGTGTCTGTCTTAATGTGTGTCTGTGTGTCTCTGAGTCTACATGTCTGTTTTAATGTGTATCTGTGTGTGTGTCCCTGTGCGTCCATATGTTCCTGTGTCTGTGTGTCTGTCTTAATGTGTGTCTGTGTGTTTCTGTGTTTGTGTTCCTGTGTCTGTGTGTCTCTGCATCTGTGTGTCTGTCTTAATGTGCCTGTGTGTCTGTCTTCATGTGTGTCTGTGTGTGTCCGTGTGTTCCTGTGTCTGTGTGGCTGTGTTCATGTGTGTCCGTGTGTTCCTGCATCTGTGTCTCTGTGTCTGTGTGTCTGTGTTCATGTGAGTCCATGAGTTCCAGTGTCTGTGTGTCTCTGTGTGTGTGCCTATGTCTATGTGTGTCTCCGTGTCTTTGTGTATGTGCTTGTGTGTGTCTGTGATTCAGGCCAGGTTGATGTAGTGCAAAAACCAATCCAGCCAATGTGGAGTCAGAGACTGGAGGCAGACACAGAAGACCGTGGAAACATCTTCCAGAAATAAGCAGGAGCTCAGAGAGAAACTTGGACTTCCTCTGGCCATGGAATGAGGCAGGAGGGGCAGGGTGGCAGGACTGAGCCAAGTACACCCAGAAACCTCACCAATGTGTGGCTTCCACACCTGCAGCACAACGGGAGCACTACAGGCCATCACAGAGTCGGCGGGGATGGAGGATTGGGAGAATCATTGTGACCCTTAACATCTTTCATTTGGAGCATTTCTATTCATTATGCTTCTTAATAAATGTTTGCAGTACATGTTCTCACTTATAAGTGGGAGCTAAATGATGAGAACTTATGAACACAAAGAAGGGAACAACCAATACTGGGGTCTATTTGGGAGTGGAGGGTGGGAGGAGGGAGGGGGCAGAAAAGATAACTATTGGGTGCTGGGCTTAATACCTGGGTGACAAAATATCTGTACAACAAACCCCTGTGACACACGTTCACCCACATAACAAACCTGCCACGTACCCTTGAACCTAAAATAGAAGTTTAAAAAAAAAAATGCAGGAAAAGCATTGGTCCCATATTTCAGATATTTTAGAAGCATCAGAATTGAGAAAATATCCCATTGAGGAATTTTCCATAAAATTTATAACTTGAGCTAATTTATGAAAAAATGTCATAATAATTTAAATAATGGTTAACGTCTGTGTAGCACTTACTCCAAGCCAGGCACTGGTTTTTTTGTTTGTTTGTTGCTGTTGTTGTTTTACTTAATCCTTACAATAGCCACATATATAGATATAATTATCCCTTTTTTCTCCATGAGAAAAATGAGGCACAGAGAGTACCTTGCCTAAGGCCACACAGCTGGGTCACAGAAAGTGTCAAAACTGGGATTTGATACTTTGGATGCAGGTGCTTAGCCACCGTGTGATCCCTCCTGAAAAGCAGACGTTTGAAGCAACAGGTTAACAAGGGTAAATGGTTTACTCGAGACTGAAATTATGGAAGCTAAAAAATCAAAAGCAGTGAATCAAAGTTAGGTAGGAGTTACTCCAGGAAGGTTTCCTTGAGAAAATGGATTTGCAGTAGGGGAAGTTACAAAAACAGGTGCACAAAGACGCCTATAGCCTCCTGGTTTGCCAGATCATGGCAGGCAGGAAGACAGCATCTCTGTAACTATCAGGCCATCGTCATAGAAATTACCATTTACCATTTTGTTTTGTTTATTTGTTTTGTTTTGTTTGCTTTTAAAACTGGCAAGAAACAAAATTCAGACTAACAGCCAATGATGGTAAGGATGTAAAGAAATGGGTGCCCTATTGCCTGTGGCATTGTAGATTGGTACAACCCAGTTGAAATGTATTATGATTTGGCAGTGTATCTCAAGAGCTATATAAATATCCAAGCTCTCTGAGCCAGCACTTTTATTTCTAGGAGTTTACTCCTAGAAATAAAACAATCCTAGAACATGAAGGGGAAGGAACTATGTGCACAAGAAGGTTCATTGCACTAATATTTACAGGAATAAGGTAGTAAAACTGGATAAATAAGCTTCTAACATTAGAGATATGTTAGGAAAACTGTGTTAATGTTTGTAACATTACTGTTTATTAAAATGATGATTATGAATACCAGGAGACAACATATAAAATGATAATGAGTGCTATACTGTTAAATAATATGTACACATAAATATACATACATATGCTTATCCCCAGAGAAATCTGTTTATTTCTGTTATCATTTTTTTCAGACACAGTCCTGCTCTGTTGCCCAGGCTGGAGTGCAGTGGCACCATCTCAGCTCACTGCAACCTCTGCATCCTGGGTTCAAGCAATTCTCATGCCTCAGCCTCCTGAGTAGCTGGGATTATAGGCACATGCCACCATGCCCAGCTAATTTTTTTGTATTTTTAGTGGAGACGGGGTTTTGCCATGTTGGCCAGGCTGGTCTTGAACCCCTGACTTCAAGTGATCTGCCAGCCTCGGTCTCTGATATGGCGTGGCTCTGCGTTCTCACACAAATCTCATCTTGAATTGTACTCCCATAATTCCCACATGTTGTGGGAGGGACATGATGGGAGATAATTTTAATCATGGGGGCGGTTCCCCCATACTGTTCTCATGGTAGTGAGTAAGTCTCACGAGATCTGATGGGTTTATCAGGGGTTTCTGCTTTTGCAAATTCCTCATTTTCTCTTGCTGCCACCATGTAAGAAGTGCCTTTCACCTCCCACCATGATTCTGAGGCCTCCCCAGCCATACCGAACTGTAAGTCCAATTCAACTTCTTTTTCTTCCCAGTCTCGGGTATGTCTTTATCAGCAGCATGAAATGGTCTAATACAGCCTTCCAAAGTGCTGGGATTACAGGCATGAGCCACCACGCCTGGCACCATTTTTAAAAACAACTGGCAACCTAAGAAAAAACCTCAAAGGATATCCATCAAAATGCAAAGAATAATTATTATAAAGTAACAGCAATATCAGAGTCTGTTCTCTTTTTGACAAATTTTCTGTTATGTGCTTAAATTACTTTTTAGCAAACCAAAGCAGTGAAGAGGAGAACCCCCTTCTTATTGGCAGGCAACCCCACACTCACCGTGAACACTTTCTCTGGGGTCCCCTTAGCTCTCATGTTGGTGTCATGGACTTGCTTGAGAATCATCCAGGCTTCATCATGTTTGCCCATCTGGTGAAACCAAGGAAAGACACAGGAAAAATTCATTGCTGACTCTGCCTTCTGTTCATTAGGGGTGGAAAATCCTACAAACTCAATGGGAATGTTGATACGAGCATTCCTATCAGGTCTGAGGCAATTGCACATGGACTCATTACCATCTAGGACCTGTGAAAGACCAGGACGAGCTTCCATCCCCAGCCATTCTCACAAGGATAATAAGATTGTGCTTTCAAGGTGTAAATGCTACGTAGTATTATCATTATACACTCTGAGTAACTAATCACAGTTATAAGGTTGAATGGACTGTGGTGTGGGAAGCACATTCATCACTGATGAGATAAGGCAAAGAATGTGTTACAGGTTGAATTGTGTCCCCCCAAAAAAGATATGGTGAAGTGCTAATCCCCAGTACCACAGAGAGTGACTTTATTTGGAAATAGCGTTGTGGCAGGTGCAATTAGCTAAATTAAGATTATGACATTCTGGAGTAGGTGGAGCCTTGATTCGATATAACTGCTGCCCTTATAGGAAGACATCCATATGGAGACACAGAGGCATCAGGGAGGACGCCATGTGATGATGAAGGCCACGACTGGAGTGATGCAGCTGCAAGCCAAGGAATGGTCCAAATTGCCACAAACCACCAGAATCTGGAAGAGGCAAGGAAGGAGTCTCCTCTACAGTTTTGTGAGGGAGCGTGACCTTGCTGGTGCTCTGATTTGGGACTTCTAGCCTCTGAAACTGTGAGACAAATTTGTCTTTTTAAGTCACTCAGTTTGTGGCATTTTGCTACAGCAGCCCTAGGACACTCACATCTGACCAAGGGTGCAAAACTCCCTGTTGCATCTGCCTCCTGATCAAAAGGGGTGAACACGGACATTCGACATGGGGGATCACTTTGCAGATGGCTTAGGAAGGAGGCAGATAAGTGGACTCTGCAGATTGGGGCTGGAAGAGCCTCAAGGTCCTGTTGCCCCTCGGCCTGCTCCTGTACTGTCTGACTTCTGCAAGCAGGAGGTTCCCCTGCTGTTGGAAGGCTCATGGGACTCATCTCTCAGGACACAGATGCAGCTGTCTGGTGGCTGGGGACCCTGTGTAGCTAAGAGACCTGAAGGGCTTAGGAGCAGCAACAAGCTGTACCATAGCTGTCAGTGCCAAACACGGAAAAACAGCAGCTCTAAAGAGCTTCCTTTATTTATTTATTTATTTACTTATTTTTATTTTTATTTTTTTGAGACAAGGTGTCTCTTTGTTGCCCAGACTGGAGTGCAGTGACACAACCATGGCTGTCTCCAGCCTTGATCTCTGGGGCCCAAGCAGTCCTCCCACCTCTGCCTCCCAAGTAGATGGGACCACAGGCATGCATGCACCAAATCGCTCAACTAATTTTTTTTTTTATTTTTGTAGAGATGAGGTCTCCCTGTGTAGCCCAGGCTAAAAAACTTCCTAATCAGGACCTTGGGGGACAGTGGGTGCCGTGAGGCAGCTCAGGAGCTGCCCTTCCACCACTGCACAGCCTTGGGAAAGAGCTCCTGCTCTGGGGTCCACAAGCTCTTGAACCATCCAGCATTTGCAGTCCGTGAATCCATGACCTGCCACCAACACAGCAGGCAGGGTGCCAGATTTAATGATGAGTGAGGTCAGCCGACCCCGGGGGGAATTTGCAACACATAAGCAGCAGAGGATGTGGGACTAGGGGCTGAGAGAAGGAAGCGAGGCTGCATTCCTGTGGCTGTTCTGTCGCTCTCACCCTGGTGGAAACGCACTGACTCACCTCTAGCAGAAACCTTGGGCTCTCTGGCATGAACTTCAGGGCCACCATGGACACGGTGCAGGGCAGAGCACAGACGATGACAAACACTCTCCAGCTATGGAAGTGGTAATTGGTCCCCATGCTGAAGCCCCAGCCTGCAAAGGAGCAGTCAGTCAAAGGATTTCTGGGACATGATCTTTTCCTCTACAGAAGAGTGACTCTGAAGCCCTGGCTCACAAACTTCAGGGCACAAGAGAGTCACCCGGGGAGGCGGTTAAAATGCAGACTCCTCAGCTGTGCCTCCGAAGCTTCTGAGTCATAAGCCTGGGATAGGAGCTGCATCTTGACAAATCTGCAAAATGATATTTCTCACATTGCAAATTTGTCAGAATCTGCATTCTGACAAATCCCCAGGTCCAGGCCCGGCCTGACATTTACAGAGCCTTGGATAAGAGTACAAACAGAAGCAATAGCCCATATCTCTATAGAATCATTATATTTTAAGACGGCAAATTGTTAAATGAAACATATTCTATTTGCCTGCCTTGACAAGCAACAAGCTAGAAGTCTAGGCCCAGAATGTACACCCACATATGCCACATCCCCTTTTCAATCGCCCACCCCCTCCTTCCAAATGAGGGACCTCATGCAGACATGCGTGGACACACCACTGTGATGAGAATGGGCACTCTTGTCTTGATTTCTTGAGTCTATGGGAATTCCTGGGTCCTGAGCACCCAGAGCATAATCTGGATGAAGATGGGGATGGGGGTCATGGCCTCAGAGATGCCTTGCCTTATGGGAAGGGGTGCAGCCAGAGGAAGGCCAGAGCAGGGCCTCATATGGCCCAGGGCTTCTATTGGAGATCCCTCTTTCCAACGTCAAAGGGCAATGCCAGCTCCAGGTGATCCAGTGCAAAGGGTTCAGGACCACATTTTGAAAAACACTGTAAGTTGTTATACGACTACACACATTTTTTAAATGAGAGACGGAACTTCTACGTTCAAATGCATCCCATCATCATTGAAATGGGAAGATAACTAGCTCCTATTCAATCATCATTATTCAAAGCATCGCTAAAACCCATATTCAGAAATTACATTCAAGCATTGTTTTGAATAGTCTCATGGGTAGCAAACTTCCCTCTTTTAAGTAATAAAGTGGAAAGAGCCTAGACTTTTGCAGTCACAGAGATCAGAGTTCAAATTCTGGTCTGATCCCATCAAATTGCATTGGTGGGTTTTCGCAGCTGTAGAATACAGGTAATGATACCTCCACGGATTTGCTATATGTGAACGCTCCTAGCAACCCATCATACTTCACCTGCTTTGAGAGTACATTTGATTTTTTTTTAGAAATAGCTCCATGACATTTAGTGCCAAGGATGTTGAATAAAATAGATAAATATCAGCAAAGATCGGCAAAAGAATTTTAAAAAAATAGAACCGAGGTTATAAAATAGACTGGTTTTCTCATGCCATAAAGTATTTCTGAAGACAATTCAAATGGTATTTGTGAAAGACAAGACTACGTAACTAAACATATCAATTTATAAAGTTTAGAGGGCAATAGTTATTTGGATATAAAACTTCTATTTCATTTACTTAGAAATATAACATATGGCCAACTCCAGTGGCAAACAGCTTGCCTTGAATTTTTATTACTCCCCGTTGTGGTTCAACTTGTTCTACTCACAGCAGACTCCTAACCAATTACCTGCTGTTCCTGCAGACATTTTCTACTCTATTTGTACAATTAAAAGACTAGGTAGAGGGAATCCCGGTGTGGAAATGTGGGACTGTGGTCCCTTGGACACCTTTGGCCACAGCAACTGAACACAAACCTCATCCAATACACTCAATCAGAATCAAATCTCTTTTTGCCCAGCTTGGTCTCTTATCATCTCACTGAGGTTTGTTCATTCATTTTAATTTTAATTAAAAAGCCTTTCCTTTCTCCTGGGAGTAACACTAGAAAGAGGAAGATAAAAACCATAGCAATATCTACACATTCTCAGCTCACATGCAAAAACAATTCTGGCATCATTAGAAGTAAAGGTGATCAAAACCACACAGCAGTCAAACTCAGATGGATAACCAGGGAAGAGGGGCAGAAGCAGTTATGTTTATAAAGTATTCTGCTTCAAAAAGATCTTTTTTTTTTTGGATTGCAAAAATTTATTAAAATTGGAGACATTGTTTTAATCTTCTTGTGCCATGAGACTCCATCAGGCGGTCTACAAAGAGCATTAGGAGGCTGGGGATCACTTGGGCCCAGAAGTTTGAGGCTGTAGTAAGCTTCAAAGGCCACTGCACTCCAGCTTGGGTGAGGCAAGACCCTTTCAAGCAGTAAGCTGCATGCTTGCTTGTTGTGGTCAATTAAAAACCCTAGTTTAGGATAACAGGTCTGCCTGTTTGAAGATGAAAAATAATACCCATTTAAAATTTGCCCTACTCGATTTCCTTCTCAGTCACATTTTTCTTTATGATAAGATGCAGAAATTATGCAAAATCCATTATTCCCTCATGCCTCTATGGCTTTTATGGTGATTTCAGTAATCTGCATTTATCACATTCATTAGGCACATCTTCAGGGCCCTAAATTAAATAAAATTAAATGGCAAACTACTTCCAAATATTTGGAACAATATTAATTTGGAGGAAGGGATTGCTCTGTTTGCTGATCTTCTAGCTTGCCCTACTTTTCTCTGTCAGGATTTCACAAACAGCTGGTAATGCTGACTACAATGGGAATTAATCTTCTATAATATATCCATTTTTTTTTCTGAGCTTTACCCATGAGTTCACAAGAAAACATTCTGAGCTTTGTAATTTTCATTCTCAAAGAGCCAGTCACTCAAATTTCTGGTGCCAAGGCTTCCCCTTACTTTATTCTTGCAAAATCAATTAAACAGTTTACACAAGCTGTACACACAAATATCAGTCTCTTCTCTAAAGCTACACTTGTGTTTGTTAGAAGATTAACGCATTAGGCACACTGGAAAATACCACCAAATATCTGGTTCACTGCGGACAAAACATCTGAGGGTTAAGATAAATAATGGCTCTTGTTACACTGTGATTCTAGCCTACCACATTTCTGGGATGGGTTCCCCCCAAATGAACAATTGTTTCAATTAAGCCTGATCATCCAGGAGGCTTTTATTTTAAAATGGAATATAAAAGTCATAGATATCATACAGGCATACACATAGGGAAATGTCCTATCCATTTGGGGTAAAATAATTTTTTTAACTTTTTATTTCCATAGGTTATTGGGGAACAGATGGTGTTTGGTTACATGAGTAAGTTCTTTAGTGGTGATTTGTGAGACTTTGGTGCACGCATCACCCAAGCAGTATGCACTGCACACAATTTGTAGTCTTTTATACCTCACCCCCTTCCCACCCTTTCCCCGAGTCCCCAAAGTCCCTTGTGTCATTCTTATGCCTTTGCATCCTCATAGCTTAGCTCCTACTTATGAATGAGAACATACGATGTTTAGTTTTCCATTCCTGAGTTACGTAATTTAGAATAATAATCTCATTTGCGGTAAAATATTTAACCACAAGCCCTGCTGTCAGCCTGCAGTGGTCAGACAATTACCATGGGGCCCCTCTGCCATGGACATCCCATCTATGTTGGTCAACATGTCCCCAACCTGAATTCTTTTATTGCTTTCCTAGAATTCAGACACTTAGACAATAGTGTGTGTGTCTGTGTAAGTGTGTGTGTTTGTGAATTGAAAAAAAAGATGTGGGTTGCTAGCTTCCCTCACAACATCCTCCTGCCTTTTCTTCACCACTGTGTTGCACACCTGTGGTTTGGGTGGGACTGACCCTACCCCTAGCTCCAGGGATGGGAAAGGAAGTGGATCTAAACCCTCTGGACCTGCATCTCTCGGTGTATAGTGGTTGGCTGAGGTGGACACATGACCAAGGCTGATCCAATCAGAGGGAAATCAAAGACCCTTTCTCATTGGCCAAGTGTGAGGGCGGGCTTTCCCCATGAAACAAGCAGTCTGCAAACAGAAAGTCTCATATTGCTAATGCTTCCAGGAGGGAAGTTGGCCTGAGTACTAGAATTATCTTGGAATTTTTCTCAACATTCATTCCTCTGTGCACACCAAGAATTGCCAAAGGTTCAGGCTGGCAGGTATATCTAGAGCTGATTCATTTTGTGTCCTTTCTCCCCTCCATTTTATAGGTGAAAGAACCAAGGCCGAAAAGATGGATTGACTTGTCCCGTATCACACAGCACCACTATTTGGATTCAGCTTTTATTTAGATTTCAGTTGCTTCCCTCCATAAAAGGTTTTTCAATCACTTCATTTAAATGTGAAAATAAGCCGGGCACTGTGGCTCACATCTGTAATCCCAGCACTTTGGGAAGCTGACGGGGGTGGATCACTTGAGGTCAGGTGTCGGAGACCAGCCTGGCCAACATGGTGAAACCCTGACTCTACTAAAAATACAAAAATTAGCTGGATGTGGTGGCACACACCTGTAATCCCAGCTACTTGGGTGGCTGAGACACAAGTATACTTGAACCTGGGAGGCAGAGGTTGCAGTGAACTCAGATTATGCCACTGCACTCCAGCCTGGGCGATAGAGCAAGACTCCGTCTCAGAAAAAAAAAAAAAAGAAGTGAAAATAATCCCTTAGTATTCAAACATTTGGACCAGCTAACAGAGAAAATGATATTATATCAATAATTGTGAGGAAAAAAAGAAAAAGGAAAGCAATGCCCCAAAACCATATAATCAACAGCATAGTACATAGCACAAGGGCAATTAAAGTGTGCATTTGAGTGAGGGATGTCTTGCAGAACCTGATAGTAGCAGTAATACAATTTTGTATCTAAAATTATGGAGAACTAGAATGACAGAATTGGCTGGAAAACTCTTCAACTCTTTATTTCATTATTCCTTTTCATATTTCTTCTGTTTCTGATATAAAATCCAGTGAATTTTCAAGTACTAGATATGGCAAAGATGACATGGTGCTCCCAAACCCACTTCCTCTACTTTGTGGGCACACAGCTAGACTGTTACCCAGTGTCCCTTGCAGAAGGGTGCGGGCATGTTACAGATCGGGGGCTGCTGGAATGTGAGCGGAGATGGTGAGTGTGCTCCACTTCCTGGCCTTTAGCCAATCTACAACTGCCCATTCTCTTTCCCCAAACCGGACACTTTATAAGCTGTATGTTGAAGATGACAGAATGACACAATGGAAGGAGTCTAAATTCCAGAATTACTGATGGAGCAGAGCCACCTGCAGATTAGAAATGCCAGCTGGACCTCACATAACGGAGAAACTTTCACTGTGTTAAAACACTGAGATTTCAGGGTTTATCAGCTTGTCAGGGTAATGTACCCAGTAACACCTTAACTAATACAGTAGGTACTGTCTAAACCAAAGCTTGTTCTTAAAAAGATATACATGGAGCCTCCATTAGCTCAGAAAGCACAGCAGAGAGGGTCACATTTAAAACAAGACAATAAATAGGTGGTAAAGTATCGGTTAGCTTCAGAGGCAGCTGTCTGCTACCCCCTCAGGGTCTGAGGATTCTAAATCACTGCTAAACCTATACTCATAATCAGTGATTTACCAAAACTGATTTTGAATGATGATGATAGTATTACTCAGTATACTCCAAAAGCAGAATCAAAGTCAAAATTGCTGCCTTCTCCCTACTTTGCTCTTGACGAAACCAGTAGTAAAAGTTGATGTTGCCAGGTCTCTGTCCAGAGAATACAGTGTTTACAATTATCCAGGAAAATAAAATTGTCCCGGCTGAAACCATGACCTTGTCTATAAGGGCTGCTGCACTTTCATGGCCAAACAAGAGTGACAGCAGAAAGAGTACAAGCCTACCGCACCTGAGGGGACATCAGGACTCCAGCCCCCACTCCACCACATGCCAGGGACATAGCCTTGAGCAAGTCACCAACTTCTCTTGGCTTTTGTCACATACCTGTCATCTATTCAATCAGGTTACCAAAGCCTAACTTGCTCAGGGGGAGGAGGGCTGGAGGAGATGAAGGTTGAAATTATTTCAAATAAAAGTAAGGAAACAAGAAAGGGAGAGAGGGAAGGAGAAAGGGAAGAATGAAAGAAGGGGAGGAAGAGAGGGAAGACAGGATATATTTTTCAAGAAAGACATTGAATTGAAATTAACAATGTGTCTGCAATGTTAGAAGTTGTTAAGAAAGATCAAGGTCACATACAGGAACTGTGTGTGAGTACATGGAATAAGGCTGAGGATAGGAACTATAGTTTGGGTGCAGGAGCCATAGAAACGGGGGCCCCTGGGCTGTTTTGAGCCATGGCTCACCATAGTGTGGGATGATGCTCCAGGCCATGGCAGATGCGTAGAGGCCCCCAGTCATCCAGAAGATGCCCAGCCAACTGAGGTGTTCTCCTCGTTTCTCCCGAGACAAGAATTCAGAAAAATAGGCAAAAACAATCGGCAGAGCACCCCCAATACTGCGAAGGAAACATGCCAGAGAGAAAGAATCAAGTCATACACTAAAAATGGTCATAGCAGAAACCAAGTTGCCTATACCCCACCTTAAGCTCTGTGGTGAAAGGACCCAGTGAATCTGAGAGACCGGCCAGGTAGTTCCTCTCTACATGTGGGAAGCAGTCTTGGATTATTTTGACATTGCATGCTGACTTCAGAGGCTAATCCTAACCCTAGCTCTTTCTAAGGTTCAACTTTAATATAGTATCCTGAAAGTCAAACAAAAACTCAGTCAGTCCAAGGGTTTCTGGAGTTACCTCTCGGAGCTAGAGTACCAGAATGGATGGGCCATTGGTCTGGGAGAGTCCAGCTCCAGCTCCCTAAGAACATACCCGATGCCTGAGATGAGTCGGCAGAAGAGGAAGGCTCCATATCCCTGCACGAAGGAAGAGAGGGAGGCGAAGGAGGCATTGACGGCCAGAGACATGCTGAGGACTCGCTTCCTTCCCAGCTTATCAGCCAGGCCTCCCAGGATGAAGGCCCCCGCCATCATTCCCAAGTAGACTATCATCCCTGCAATGAGGGGAAGGAGGGAGAGAATAGAGAGAAAAGACAAAAGATGAGAGACTATATAATGTTTACAAAACACAATATTCATTTTTACTTATCCTAGAATTTCTGTGTCATAGACACAAAATGGTGGAATGCGATATTTGTGGCAAATTGGAAGTGCTATACAAATATGACTTTTTACAAATGTTATCTTAAAAATGGCCTCACATATACACAGACTAACACAGATCAACCAAAACTGAGATAGCCATAAGACCAGTCATTTAGGTATATAATCTGCAGACAAGGGAAATGCTGTAATTTTTTAAGCAAGGAAAGTCTTTGTGTTGCAAAAGCCCTCAACTGGTGGATTGTGTTTAAGGAGAGAATTTCCAGGGTAAAGTGTGGCAAAGTGGATATTAGGAAGGAAGAACATGGTAGAAGTGAAAAACAGCAATTGCCAGCAAGGCCGGCTATGTTATTACCATCCAAGAAGGACCTTTCTTCAAGTTACAACCAATGTCAAGACTTAAGGAAATGTAGCATATTTGTATATGGTGTGAGATAAGGGTCCAGTTTCATTCTTCTGCATGTAATATCCAGTTTTCCCAACGCAATTTATTGAAGGACTGCTTTCCCCTATTGTGTGTTCTTGGCACTTTTGTTGGAAATCAATTGGCCATAAATGTGTGAATTTATTTCTAAGCTGTCTATTCTGTTCCACTGGTCTATATGTCTGTGTTTAGGCCAGTACCATTTTTTTTAATTAGTATGGCTTTGTAGTATATTTGAAAGCAAGTAGTGTGATGCTATGCGCGTTGTTCTTTTGGCTCAAGACTGCTTTGCTTATCCAAATCTTTTGTGGTTCTATATGAATTTTAGGATTTTTTTCTATTTCTATGAAAAATGCCATTGGAAGATTGATAGGGACTGCATTGAATCTGTAGATTACTTTGGGCAGCATAGATACTTTAACAATATTAATTCTATCCATAAACATGGGATATCTTTCCACCTATTTGTGTCTTCTTCCATTTCTTCATCAATGTCTTATAGTTTTCAGTATAAAGACCTTTCATTTCTTTGATGAAATTCATTCGCAAGTATGTTTTAATGTTATTGTAAATGAGATTGTTTCCTAGATTTTGTTTTCAGATACTTCATTGTTAGCATATAGAAACATTACTATTTTTTATGTTGGTTTCTTATTTTACAACTTTACTGAATTTATTTGTTCTAACAATTTTTTGGTGGAGTCTTTAGGGTTTTCTATGTAGAAGATGCCATCTGCAGAAACCATTTTACTTCTTCATTTCTGATTTGGATGACTTTTATTTCTTTTTCTTGCCTAATTGCTCTATGTTGAATAGAAGTGGCAAGATTGGGCATTCTTGTCTTGTTGCTGATATTAGTGGTAAAGCTTTCAGCTTTTCACTATTGATTATGATTGTCAGTTGTGGGCTTGTCATATGTGGCCTTCTATACCTAATTTGTTGAGAATTTTTATCATGAAAGGATGCTGAATTTTGTCAAATGCTTTTTCTGCATCTATTAAGATGATTATATGATTTTTATCCATTATTATGTTAATGTAGTGTATCACATTTATTGATTTGCATATGTTTAAACATCCATTCATGCCAGGGACAAATCTCACTTGATCATGGTGTATGATCCTTTTAATGTGCTGTCAAATTTAATTTGCTAGTATTTTGTAGAGGATTATTGCATCTGTGTCCATCAGGAATATTGACCTGTAATTTTCTTTCCTTGTAGTGTTTTTCTCTGGCTTTGGTATCAGAGTAATGCTGGACTTGTAAAATGAGTTTGTAAATACTCCTTCCCCTTCAATTTTCTGGAAGAGTTGGAGAAAGATTGGCATTAATTATTCTTTAAATGTTCGGTAGAATTCAACAGTGAAGCCAGCAGGTCCTAGGCTTTTGTTGAGAGGTTTTTGGTTACTAATTCAACCTCTTTAGTCATTACTGGTTTGTTAAGATTTTCTATTTCTTCATAATTGAGTCTTGGTGGATTACATGTTTCTAGGAATGTATGCATTTCTTCCAGATTACACAACTGGTTGTGTGCAATTTTTCATAATAATCTCCTGTGATCCTTCATATTTCTGTGGTATCAGTTGTAATGTCTTCTCTTTCATTTCTAATTTTATTTGAGCCTTCTTTTTTCCTTAGTCTAGCTAAAAGTTTGTCACTTTTGTTTATCTTTTCAAAAAACCAACTTATATCCTTTAACTATTACACTTTGCTGCTCTTTATAGATAAGCATTTGTTAGATTCCTTCGCTCTACATTAGTTCATTCTTTCTTCCTCTCCTCACCCCCAGTATTGCTTGCCAAGCGAGGAATGGTTCCATCCTTTCAAGGAGATAAACAATAAAATGTATGATTATCTATGAGTGAGAAAAAAGGTGCTCAGTAAAGGTATCTGTCAGGTATTATTAAAACCCAGAAGAAGAGCAAACCTTGGACATAATTCACTCAATGTGGGAAGGCTTCCAAGAGAAAGACATTGAGCTGTTCTTGAAAGACAAACAGAATTTAGTCAGATTTCCATTTGGTGACTGAGGCAAAAAGAAAGTCTGATATGTTTGGGCAACTTCTTGTAAGTAGCCTAGCGTGTAGAGCATAGTTCATGTAGGGGAACCTGGTGAGGGTTCAGGCTAGAGGGTAGGACAGAAGCCAGATCATAAACGTGTGTGTGTGTGTGTGTGTGTGTGTGTGTGTGTGTGTGTGTGTGTGAAAATGTAGATGTATGGATGCATGCATGTGTGATTGTGTGTGTGCACATGGGTGTTTGTATGTATGTGTATGGGCCCATAAACTGAAAGCAGGGAGAGGGAAAAGAGACTTAGGGGAGTGGTCCAGAGATTTGCTGAGAACTAGTCTCTACACCCCGCACCCTGAGTCCACCCTAGAGAAAAACACTAGCATCCAATAAAAGTCTATTTTTTCTTTTACTTCAACAAAGCTATCTTCAGCACTTCTCAAACTTTACTGTGCACATAAATCACCTGGGGATCTTGTTAAAATCATATACCGATTCAGCAGGCCTGAGATGGGCCCTGAGATTCTGCATCTCTAACAAGCTGCCAGCTGAGGCCAGTGCTGCTGGTCTGGGGACCACACTTTGAGTAGCAAGAGGCTACAGCACATCTTCCCTCCTATAAACAGTAAATAGTGATGAGAATCCAGGCCTTGGAACCCAAAGATCTCATTCACTATTTGTATGATTTGGGAGCAAAACCTCTCACTTTCTGAGGGTATTAATCACCTCATTTATAAACCGATTACTGAACTAGAGATGATCTCCAAGTTGCCTTCCCATTCATTAATTTTAAATTAATTTTTTAAAAATGTAAATAATGAAAGATGAAGTACTGTGGATTTCCAAGGAAGAAGATATTCAGATTAAAAACATAAACTCAGACACAAATGTTTGATTAAACTACTTAAGGCCATACAAGGCATTTTTTTGTTTGTTTGTTTGTTTGTTTGTTTTAGATGCTCTGTCGCCCAGGCTGGAGTGCAGGGGCGCAATCTCGGCTCACTGCAAGCTCCGCCTCCCGGGATCACGCCATCCTCCTGCCTCAGCCCCCAGAGTAGCTGGGACTACAGGCGCCCACCACCACGCCCAGCTAATTTTTTGTATTTTTAGTAGAGACGGGGTTTCACCGTGTTAGCCAGGATGGTCTTGATCTCCTGACCTCGTGATCCGCCCATCTCGGCCTCCCAAAGTGCTGGGATTACAGGCGTGACAAGGATCTTTATAACATTGTACACATGGATCAAAATATCACAGGTGCTCCAAAATATGTACAACTATGATAAATCACTTTAAAAATAATCTAATAATAATAAAGATATCCTTAACAAAAAAGTGGCTTCTAACCTACAAGTTTGCAATCTTAACAATGAACACTGTGCAGTTATGAAGTTATTGTCCCTCAGCTCCAAAGCCACCCTTCTAGACCTTACTTGGTCCACAAATCCCGGTCAGTTTTGCCAGACCCTCTCTGCTAGGCTCTGCCAATAGAGGGCGCTAGAGGGAGGCTTCAGGGCTGGGGAAAGAAGAAAGGCCCTGTCCTTTCTGTTCCTGTAGGTTTCACCCTGACTGCAGCAATTACTTTCCAGATAGCAGCTGCATCCAATTAGCAGAGGCCACACTGCACTTCATTCTCCTCCCCGACACCAGCAACTGCCAGCCAGGGCCTCTCTTCAGAGAGCTGAGTTGCAGCTTTACGGAACCCCTTCTCAAGATTCTAAATTATCATCATTCCAGTCTCTTTCCTTTATTCTCCAAGCCCTAGGGGAGGGAGCTTCTCCCTGCATTTGCTACCTCAGTGATACTTTTCAAAAGCATTTCACCCACCTGTTAATAATTTTTACATTAAAATCTCTCTTTTCAAATAACTGGTATGATTTCTGTCTCCTGACTATCCCATGACTGATCTAGACACCTAGATAAATTGAAAAACTTTAGAAGTTAGATGTTGAATCCAACCCCTTAGTTTTACCAGACGAGGAGGCTGAGCCCCAGCAAGGGTCAATAACTTGCCCAGAACCTCAATGCTGGCCGAGGACCTGCTGGTACTGCATTTCTGGTCTCCTGGCTCCAGGCCTGGTGCTTTCACTACTAAACCTCACTGTCCAAGGTCATGGAGGTACCAGAGAGAATAAGAAGAGCTTCTCAAATGCTGTCTTTGAAGTCTAGGAAAAGGAAGAATGAAGGAAAAATGAGCCTATCACCAGGGAAGGGAAATACAAAATTAACAACATCTCTGGAATGGCTACGTTATTAGACTCACTTCAAATCTGTCTTTAGCACAAGAAATTTTAAAAATACATTTGGAAAATTAGCGTGCAGTGGAGTTATCAAAAATTACCTTAGTGTGAAGCAGATAAGGAACTAGTCAGAAAGCTAGAAATTCAATCATCCCTCAATTTCACTCAACAAGCTTGGTGGCATATTAGGGAAAAATGATCTCTTAATATACTGAGATTTTTGAGGAAATTGAAAACCAGGATTGCTACCTACAGAGCAGAGGCGATGAAGGAGGAGGAGGAAGAGGAGAAGAAGAAGAAGGAGAAGGAGGAGGAGGGGGAGAAGGAGGAGGAGGGGGAGCAGGAGGAGGAGGAGGAGGTTGAAAGGAGGAGGGATGTGGTGGAGTGGAAAAGACTTTTAATTGGTGGTAACACAACAAAGGAAATAGAATACCCCTCCTTGGAAGAGGGAGGAGCCTGCAGTGACAGGCACCCATGCAAGAAAGAGCCCAGTTCTGAGACTGAGACATCTGGGCCATGGTCCTGGCTCCATGATTACCACAGCGTGCCTGTGGGCAGCCCATTCAGCCTCTCTGACCACTATTACATCTTTGTAAAATTCAATGCTCATCTTTGCAGAGTTGTTAGGATTATATAGGGGAGTGGATTTAAAGTATCTAGCAAAATGCCTGGCACCAAAGTAAATGCACATTTAATAAAAGCTGCTATTGATGTTATTAGCAGTACAGCTTAAAATTGTCTAGGACCTTGGAAAGCCACAGGATTAGAAAAATAGAAATAAGATGGTGATATTTTAAAAACAAGCCAATCATATACTAAAGGAATATGAGGAAAGAGGATAGAGAATAGCAGAGGAAACTTATTTTTAGTAGTATGCCCTTTAAATAGACCTCCCTCTCTCCTTACCTGGAGAAGGAGCCAGGTTCCCATAAAAAGCTTTTTTTGAAAAATATTTTCGAAGTTTCCTCTAACAAAACTTTGAAGGGGGGAATTTTTTTTTTTTTTTTTGCTAACTCATATTTCTTCAGTTCCCACATTAAATGTCATCTGCTTAGAAAGGCATCCCTGATGTTCCAAACTAAGGCTCCACCAACTTTTTCTATAAAGGGACAGAGCATAGATATTTTACTTGTAAAATGTACTTTGCCAATCTTCTATGGTCTCTGTCACATCATATTATTATTCTTAAATTTACAACCCCTTAAAAATGTAAAAAAAAAAAAAAATAGGTCATAGGTTTGTAGACCACAGTTTGTTGGTTCCTGTTCCAAATTTCAGTCGTCCCTGATAGTCTTTTGGCAGCATACCATTGCTTTTCCTTTGTATCACATGTCTCTATTTGATATTATATATTTATTTGTTTGATATTTGCCACACTCCTGTGACTGTAAACTCCTGGACAAAGGGACCATGTTGATTTTGCTTGAGTAGAGTTCGACACTGTCTCTAGCACAGAGATGTACACATAGTAGGTACTCCATTAATATTTGTTCAATAAATAAAATAATCTAAAAGTAATTCCTATTCACTGTAAGAAAATCTGAGGAATACCCCCCAAAATGTATAAAAGGTAAAGCAAAAGTCTATTCATCATACCACCACTCAGAGACAGCTGTTGTTAGCAGGCTTTATTTTTGTGTTTGTATTTGTACGTGTATAACTACATACTGTATTTACATGATAGAAATCTTTCTGTATCGAAAGCTTCATAGTCTAGCTTTTCACTTAATAAACAACTCAGCAAAGAATATTTTATGCATATGTCTTTGTTGGTGTTTCTAGTTATTTGCTCAGAATAGATTCCAAGAAATTGAATCATGAGATCGAAGAAGATCAACAAGTTTGTGGCTCTTGAGACACAATGCCAAATATCCTTCCAGAGAGCTGGCAGATATCAGAAACCTCTTTCCAGCTTTAGAGATGCTTTTCACACAGACAGAAGATTTCCTCTCCACACCAGAGGCAGCAGGATAAGATGTACCATCAGACCGCACTGGCTTACTGTGGTGTCATGAAAGAAGAGGCCCTGCGTGGGTGAGCTTCTTTATTTAGCAATTAACCAAAGACAAATAAACCACTTCTAACCTTTTTCTTGCTTGAATATGTAGAAATTAAATGCATTCATTATCCTGAGAGGATTATGAGCTTTTTCCTGCAGTGACTCAAATATTTATTTGACTGTATGCATATGCTTTGCAGGAATAAAAATCAGCATCTTCCAACTAAACCATTTCCATTCCATCTATAATAACATCTCTAAAAAGTAATTCCTGTCATTTCCATTCCATTTATTTATTACTCAACCAAATATACCCTCCTTGAAGGGTAATATTCTCTTGGACTAGGGCATGGGATTCACAGTCCCTCAAAGTGGTAAATGTGATAAATGTTTTAACATATATGGGAATCCCACAAAGAACTCTCAATTTGGTATTAAATCATGGAGGAACATCAGGGTATCCATCTGCACATCCTATGAAATAAGATGCATTGGGTAAGTCAGCCAGGTGCTTTATGTGGCATCTGGATGCTTGGAAACTTCTGGATGAGTAAACACTTTCTTTTGGGTCAAAAAGGTTTGGCTTTAACATGTCGTCTAGTGGAAACCAATTTAGAATCACCATGTTCAACTTTTCTAGTCTTTTATGGGTCCAGTAAACTCAAGTGAATGAATCTTCAGAAGTGGGTTAACTTGTCCATTCTCTTGGTAGTTGGAACTCTTTCCTAAATGTCACATAAGATATTTGGATACAAATGTGTAGAGGAGAAATGAAAGGACAAAAGAATTAGCATTTGTTGATCTCCTGCCATATGTAAGACACTGTGATAGATCACATGTATAATAATTTCAATTTGTCATTCTAACCTGGTGAGGGAGGTATTAATGGCTTCATTTAACAGATGAGGAAACTGAGGTTAAGAGATTTCCTCTCTGACCACAATTATTAAAGTGTAAGTAAACTTTCCCAATATCTGATGAAAGAACCTAGGATTATAGTTGAGTGAGTCACCAATGCCCCAAATTATGACATAGCCCATGAAGAAAGATACACCAATGCTCTTCAAGGACAGCAGGGTTGGGGTGAGGCATTTGTCACTCTGCCTGAGGATGCAACATTCTCACTCGCCCTGGCCCCTCAGCTCAGGGCGAGCCACAGCACAGCAGAAGAGCAGAACCGCCCCTCCTGGAAGTTCTAGGTTCTGAATGTGTCCAATAGGCCCAGAGGTGAGGGTCTACAGGCAGATCAGAGAGTCTGAGAGACAGAAGCCCCTTGCTTCAGCAACATTGGATATAAGGACAGAGCCTTAAATCAGGAAGAGTTTCTCTCTCCAACCATATATAGGGGAAACTAAAGACTTTGCCTGGCAGCCTAGAGACTTTATCATTGCAGGAGATGGATAACCAAGATGAAACCATGAGACAACATTCTGGGTCAAGCAGTGAGCAATGAGGAGACCCGGACCCCAGGTTCCTGGCTATGTCTTTGGTGAGTAGAGACATATCCACAGCCACAGTGGAAGCAGCTGCAATAGAAAGGATTTAAGACAACAGCGAGGTTTCTGACTGGGGCTCATCTTAGTCTTGGGGCAAAGGGGTATCTGTCACTTTCCTTAATCTTCTCTCAGTCTAAAAAGAAGAGGCATTAAGAAAGATTCCCTGAGGATACTTCAAGAACCCTGAAAATGCCTTGCTCGCATACCACCCCACTAGAGATGTTTCAGAAAAGCAGCTTCCCTTTTGGTACCTCCTATCCAGAATGACTCCAGGTGAGATGGGTAAGAGGAGGTGTCACCTGGGCCAGTGGAGGTATGACACCTCTGATAGCTCTCCTGGGCACTGTGGGCATCTCAGATAGGATCATAACCCAATGAGGCTCAGTGATGCCTCTGCCATTTCACTTAAGACCAAGTTGTGGTCATTTCTAAAGGGTGGAATATTGTGTCTGATGAGATATAGGAATAGTCCAGGGGTCTCATAAGAGGGCAAAAGCAGATGCCAACAGGGCCCAGGCAGGTTATACAAATGGGTGATACTTCCAGACATCCCTAATAGGGAGTGTGGGGACTGAGGAATACATGCCCATCTAAAGGGAGCAGCCACCACCTAACTTCAGCCAACTGCTGTGTTACAGAAGATAGACCCTATTCCTACAGTTTCAAAAAGAATCAGAAATCTAGATTGTTAATAAAATCTGAGTTTTAAAACACTACTAGCCAAACAGTAGTTTCACCTACTATTTGAGAACCCTGTGTGACAGAGATTTGTGCAGCCTTTAATAGCATGTTCAGAAAGTGAGTATTCATATTTAAAAAAATAATAGGTAACTCCTGGGTCAAATCTCTTCATCCTATGACAGTTACTCTTACTCTGCTATTCACCCTTTTATCAAGTATTGAGCAACCCCTGGATACTAATGTCCTATGCTGTCTCCCACCTCAGAGTCTTCACACTGCTCTTTCCTCTATCTAGAATGTTCTTTGTTCAGATCTTTGCATGGCTGGCTCCTTCTCACATTTCAGGCGAAATCTCAAAGAGGCCTTCCCTGACCATCCATCCTCAATAGCCTCTCCCTCCAACAGATGGAATCGTAAAGTCCAGTTTTTCGTGTATTTCAAGTGAATGACGCTGATGACTTGGGCCAGGTTGGTAGGTAGAGGAAAGTGGTAAGACATGGCTGGATTCTGGGTGCATTTTAAAGGTGGCATCTAGAGGAAGGGTGGTAATGAAAGCAGACAATGAACACAATCCCCAAAGAAGTGAGTGGCAATACACAAGAGATTCAAGGACTAGGCACTGAGACATTCCAACATTCAAATGGAATGTGAAGAGAGACCAGCGATGGAGAACAAGGAGGAGCAGCCAATGGGCAGCTGGAAAACGAGGAGATAGAGGTAGCTTAGATGTCCAATAAAGAAAGTGCATCAAGGAGGAGAGAGTGGCTAACCGTTACAGTTGCTGTGAACAGGTGAATAAGCTGAGGATGAGAGCTGACTGCTGAACTGAGCAAGTGGAGGCCAAGAGTGATCTAGAAAAGAACAGGTTTCTGAAGAGGCGAGGATTAACTCCTGCTTAAAGATGAAACATCCTCACTCATTCATTCTACTGAAAGTGGGCTCAAGTGAGAAGGGAAAGTGAGGAACTGGGTTCAGTGAATTTTACTGGAAAGGGAATAGAAAAGATGTGTGTGGGATCAAGACTGAAGAAATGTGTGGTGTGCTGGTAGAAATGATTCCAAAGAGAGATAAATATTGATGAGGAGGAGTTACAAAATGATGAGAAAAAGGATTACAAAAGTGATGTTCTGGGGAAGTGAGAGGGGATGGGATACAGGGAGGCCAGTGAGCCTTACAGCTCCTCCACTGTCACAAGAATACGGGGTCAGCACAGAGGCAGCGAGGAAGGTAGGTGTGATAACAGGGGCTATGGAAGTTCTTCTCTGGTTACTTCTGTTGTTCTCAGCTCAGGAGGAACTGAGTTTATTAATCTGAGAGTGAAGATGAGGAAGAGATGCTGAAAATTGGAAAATAGTGGATAAGACACAAAATAACCATCGAGGAGAGAGTGAAGGGATGAGGGAAATGAAGGATGATGGCTGGCAGCACAAAGGATCCTCTGGAGGCTCTGCATCATGAATTTAGTGAGGCCAGTGGGCAACATTGTATGTTCTGTGTTCCTGACCACCCATGTACAGCAACGGGGTTTAGGGACAGATGGAGGAAAAGTCAGATGCAACCAGGGGTGGGGAACACAGCAGAGTAAGAGAGGTGCAAGGAAGCTGGTGATGTGCACAGAAAGTGACTGTGATTATGGACATGGACATTAAGCTCAGTGAGGAATGTGGTGAGAACAAGGGAGTAATAAGAGATTAAAAGGCTAAAGATTGGAGAGGACTTTAAGGAAACGACAGACCAGGATAATGGAAATCACTTATTAAAATCTCCAAGGACAATAATAGAAATATGGTTGGAATGTGACAGTGATGAACCTGGACCTAAAATTCTCCAGGAATGAGAGCACATGACCCAGTCAGTGGATGACTGCAACAAGAATGTGTAGTAAGTGATACTCTCTGATGACAAGAGATTCGAATATGATATCTGTTAGTGAGGAGAGAGGGAGAATGGCCTGGAAATGTCCAGAGGGGGCAAGAAAGAGCAATGGTACAAGAGTGGAGGCTGTGACGGGGCCAAGAGCACTCATCTGAGGCTGCAGGGCTAATTAACATCCTCAAAGGAGAAGGGGGAAACATAGGGGAACGGAGGCATGTACAGTGCCATACGGGAATGCAAATGTGGGTGGTAAGGGGTGTGCTGGCAGACATGAACCTCTCACGGTGATTGACATACAGGGATAAACAGCATAATGAAATTAGTCCTGATCTTGGTGGCAAGGCTGGTAGTATTGGGGAGAAAAAATGCTGGGAAGCCTACCAAGAATACATTGAATTCTAGAATCTTCTTTACTCTTGCCAGATGAAAAATGGAGGTCAGAGAGAGCCATCTTGGGTTTTGGGGGTTTTTTCAGTCTTTTTCTTTATTAAAATGTTGGCTCCATGACAGGACAGGAGGGACTTACACCTCTTGTTCATCAGTAAACAAGCCCGTAAGTAAGTTGACTCTTTAAGGAGCTACTGAATAAAGTGAAAAGTTAAAAATATGCAAATACGAGCTCATATTTACTGTGTGCCAGGGACTGTGATGAGCCCTTTATGTGTTTTATCTTATTTAATCCTCACAATGCTTCTGTAGGCAGGTACTAACAGTATTTTAATATCACGCATTAAGAAACCAAGGTTAGGGAGGTTAAGTTACTTGTGTAAGATGATAAGGTTAGTGATGTAGCCAAGATATGAAGTCAAACAGCCTACCTTTAAAAACCTTATGCCTGTGATAGACTCTGTTGGTCATGTTCCCAGCAGCCCTTTTCCCTCTTCTTCCTTGCTAAGGGAACCCTGGCTTTTGTTCAGGTATTTAATGTGTTCAGAGAGATTGCCTCCTCAGACACACTCAACCCTAGGGGATCAATCATAGTTCATTTAAGATGGTCATCTTCATCCAATTCTTCTTGCCAGTGATTAATCCAGGCAAGCCATAAGACTTGGTGGATACCTGCCAGATGATTGGAAAGCCATTATCAGGTGACATAGAGCTTAGATCTATGGTGGCCATCTTGTGACCATCAGGGAAAGTAAAGAGAATCACAGACATGCCAACCTCATGCCCTGACATCAGTGAGTCATCGAACCAACTCTGGTACCACCTACTTTGAAAATTCTTGATCAATAAATAGTGAGTATCTTTATGATTGAAAGCTATTGTTACCAGAAGCCAAATGCACCCTATACACCTGCTGCCTCCTAAAAAAGAAACCATACTAATGAAAGATTATCTGATTGGTTTAAATAATCATCCCTTACGAGCAAACGGCAAGACACCTTGGCACAGGGGAAAGAATTCTGTGCCAATAGTCAGGAGTCCCAGATTCTGGTCTAAGAGTATATGACCTTGACCAAGTCACTTTCTCCTTGGGACTCAGTTTCTTCAAGTCAGAAACGAAGGGCATGCTAGGAGGTCTCCTTCCTCTCTTTCATTTCTAATATTAGATGGTACTATAATTTTGTAATTCGTGTCTTATACCTTATAATCTGTTATCATGTCTCCTTTCAAGGACAAGACTTCCTTTTCTAGGACCCACAGAGAGCTGAGGCAGAGAGGACAAGGCAAGGACAAAACTTCTTTGGACTATTTTCTGCACATCCCCAGCAGAGACTGATGAATGCCTCTGAGTCAGCAAAATCTCCAGTGGTGAAACAGAAAGCGTACACTCCACACATTCAAGCAGCTCAGGCCAGCCCACACGGAGAGGAGGATGTTCACATCCAGCTTGTTCAGTGGACCCCATGGGGCATTTCAAAGGCTATTACATTTCCAGGACCTTCTATCACACCTCCTTTCTTCCATCCCTGCTAATATTTGTGACTTTCCAGCTTTCTTCTCTGAAATCAAAATCAATCCTTTGCAAAGTAAAACTCAGTTCCTCTGAGCTAGTGCTGGTTAAGATTTACAAAATAAAGAGGAATTTTACACCCACTGGCCTCAAAGAGTCATTTTAGCTGGCAGTCATGAGCTCCACCAAGGACCCGAGTGCTCTCTGTCTGATGGGGTTGCTGGCAGAAGGGATGCGGGAAATTCTTTGTGCTCTGTTGCTCTGCTCCATACTTAGTGATGGATCATCTCTTGGGCCCCTGACACAAAGGATGGCAATGTCACCACTCAGCTCTCTGGCAGCCTATTCTAGGCTGACAGTCTAGCCTCAGGGATCACTGCAGACCCCTGCAGTTTCCCCTTCCAATGAAATCAGCTGGGTGCTGATTTTACACCCATTGACTGGGATACAAACAACATCCCTCTCTCGCCTACAGAGATGGGCTGGCACTGACTCTAGCACCCTGAGAGGCCAATGCCTACTTCACACTTGCATCTTACTGGAGTCACGCATTTTGCATAAAAGTTGTTTAAGGTTATATGTGTAATGCGCTCCTGGAAAAGTCTTCCAGGGGTGGGACAGCAAGATAAAGGAGAAGCAACAGACTTTGAAGTCAGATATAACTGGACTTTTGAAATCCTAGATCTGTCACTGACTAGTTTTTACAAGTTACTTTACCCTCTTAGAGCCTATGTTTTCTCACCTGTTAAAACAGTGAAAATCATGTTTGTCTTGCAGGTCATTATAAAGGTTAGAAATGGTATAATATAAGATACCTAGTACAAAATGGATGCAAAGACAGAGCTTATCAAATTATAACTCTTGGTAGTAGTGGTAGTAGTATAATTATTATAATTTGCTTTTAAATTAGAAAAAAGTAACACATTATATAAGACAGTGGGAAACAACTGATTTATTCATATCAGTTTCTTTTGCTTTCTATGAAGAAGTCTATATGGGAGAAAAATAAACCTTTCAACTTCATTCATATAAAGGAACCCATAGTGACCATGAGTGGCAACACAGGACAGGAAAATCACATGAGGAACTGGAGTCCAGCACTCATGCCTTAAGGTCTCTGAGCAACACTCCCCTCACTGCATAAATACAGACTATCACTCTACTCATTTCAGAGTCATTTAAAGATCAAATAAGAGTGATTAGGAAAACCATTGAAAGTCTATAAAGCACTGTACAATATTTTTTAATGCAGTTTCATTTTTTCACGCTACCCAAGATGTGTGCAAATATTCCAAACATGATCGCAAATACATGAAGGAAGCCACTGGGGATCGTTCCTACTTTTCAATATAGCACGATAAGCAAAAACCCTGACATCTCAGCAGCTCCTACTGATACATAGTCTTTGTATAAACTACCTGGTTCTCTACTCTGGCTGCACAATAGTATCACTATGGAGCTATTAAAAAATGTATATGCCCATGACTCATCCATAGACATTCTGGCTTAATTATTCTAGAGCAAAGCCTGTAGTTTTTGTCAGCAGCTCCTCAGGTGATTCTACTGGGCAGTTAGGATTAAGGACATTCATCTAGTGCAGTGGTTGTCAACTGGAAGTGATTTTGCCCCCCAGGGGACATTTCGCAATATCTGGAGACATTTTTGGTTGTCACAACTGGGAGCAGGGTGCTACAGGCATCTAGTGGGTAGAGGCCAGGGATGCTGCTAAGCATCCTACAATGGAAAGGACAGCCCCTCAGAACATGGAATTGTCCAGCCCAACATGTCAATAGTGCATGACTTTGAGAGGGGCCACACAGAGGACTCATTTGAAAGAAAGGCAGTAACTGACCATACTGCACAAAAATAGCTCAGCAATCTTTCTGGTCTCACATGCACTCCAGAACGTTGTCATCTCCTCCATTTAGAAGATGGAGTCTATTTCTTCTCTTCTTGAAATTGAACTGGTCTTTATTACTATCTCGATAAATAGAATTCAAGGAAATAACATGCTTGACTTCTGAGGCAAAGTCACAAGAGGCTTCTGCTTGTCTTTCTCTCTCAAGATCTCTTTCGAAGCCAACAAGTTAAAAAAAAATCCAGCTACCCTGGAGCTGCCATGTTGGAAAGATCACATTTAGAGATCATATGGAGATAGACAGAGATGCTCAAAAGCAGCCCCGGCCATCTGTGTCTTCCAGTCTGGGTACCATATATTTGTGTGGGTGAGCCCTCCAATGATTCTAGCCCCCACCTTCCAGCTGCCCCAGGTAATGTCAAGTGGAACAGGGGCCAGGTGTCTGCCCAGACTGCAGATTTATAAGCAAAGTAAATGGCATGGAGGTTTTGGTTCTACGGGGAGTATATGTTTGCTTGCTTGTTTGATATGCAATAATAGATAACCATAATAAAGTCCCTTATGATTCTATAAAAGATCCATCTCTAAACCCTCTTCATTAGGCCACCAAGGTCAAAAGCTTACATATACTTGTACAAGGAATGAGCTTTATATATTTCTAGCCCACACCCAAATCTGCAACTTCTACCTCCATTCTCAGTAAATATGCCAATTTACTTAAAAATTCCTCCCATTCGTTTCTGTTGTGCTTTCTGTGGTCTGGAAGATCATATTTGCCAACACGTGGGTCAAGGGTATTATGAGTCTTTTCTATTCTTGGTGAAGTTTTCCATTGTGGAAGCAAATATAAGCATAAATACAGGTGAATCAATATAAATAAATAAATAACATATTTCTATTCTAATAATTAGCAAATTGGTAGTTACTAAACATCTTTCATTTACCAGGTCTTCCAGAAGGGTGCACTTAACTGTGGAAGAAAACAACTCGTTAAAGTCTTTGAAGGTGGCATTGCCAAGGGAGATATTCTGCAGGCAAAGTGGACAGAATGTCCTGAGACATCCTTGCCTTAATCAATGTCGAAACAACTGAGAAGCTAAAACATCAGGTTTTGCAGTTGGATCAGGGGAGCAGGATGAGTACTGACTAAGCACCTACTGTGTGCAGATCCTGAGCAGAGTAGTTAGGGCAGTCACAGGGGTAATTTCATTTAATTTTCCCAACATCCTTGGGAGCTAAGAACTATCCTCTACCGCCCTGTCTTTTCTCTCCCTCTCTATCTCTGCTTCTCCCTCTCTTTGCAGACACTGCTGTTTATTCCCAGTAAAACTAAAATCTACACAAGCTCCACATTATCTTTGATTCAATCTTGATCAAAATCCAATAACTCAGAAACTAAGTTTCAACAAGGAGTTAATAATTTAAAGTTGTTGACACAAGTGCTTTTGAGACGGATAGTAGGCTCTCTCTTTTGATGTTGGAAGAAGCTGCAAGGCACAAAAAAATAGCAGTAGACAAGTGGGGAAAGTGTCACATTCAAAGCTAAATCCATACTAAATCTGTATCTCACATGATAAAATGAGTGTTTTGTGTGCAAGACGTTCTCCTCGAGAGAGAATTTTTTTTTTAACCCCAGTGGTTTAATTGTGAAATTGCTCTTAATCTTGAGAGTACGGAGCTTGCTTTTTGGTTGGCGGGCTAGATGGTTGGTTGGTTGATTGTAGAAAAACTTATTTCTATTCATTGTGTGTTAGTTACAGAAAAGTGGGTTTACTCATAAGCTTTGTAATAGTCAACCCTCTGACTATGAATTCCCTGACTGTATTATAATAAACACAACCCACTGTGTAAAAATGTAAATCTCTTGATGTTAAGAAGCGTTTTCTTCCTTGCATAAATTGTACAAGAAAATAATAGTGCTTATAGAAGAAATGTTTTTAAGGCCTACATAAAAACCTCAATTTTTCAAAACACTCAAATGGTTTCTACTATTACTTCTAAAGACTAGTTTAGGAATTGCATATTTATTACTCCAATAACATTCTATGGGTTCTCCCACCTCCAGTCTCTCTCCTCGATGATCCTTTCTTCACCAATGTGGTGATTCTGCCAGTTGCTGAGGATGTCTGCTCTAATTATGCATTCCTGAACTGGGGGAAAAACCACAGCACAAGTTTGAGGACCCGCTGTGAGATGGACCTGAGCTAAAATTCCATTGATCACCTGACCACCATAAGCTCCTACTCTGACTGATGGGCCACAGTGACGTTTTCAGTCTCTTGGAATTAGTGTCAGTTCAGAGCAAGTATCTTCAAAAGGTCTGACTATTTTCCTTTCCCCAGTGCACAGTCACCTAGTGAAAGCCCACAGGTCTCTTTGGGGAACACTGGGAGAAAGATTATTGGTATAAATTTTTGGCAGTGTACTGGGGTCCCTCCTCAAGGAGATTCAGCCTCCCTTTCATTCAAGGGGTTCTGGGTCTATAAACTGGCTCAAGTCTGGGAATTGACCAAGAAGCCATGATGCTCTGTTTCTATATTTTGTTAGACTTCTGTTCACTTGACCTAGAACTTTACTCTTATACAGATCAAGTAAGAGTTTAGTAGACTTCCTATTTATTTCATTTCTAAAAATGCCACAATGAACTAGCCAGTACCATAGGTCTACATAGGTCAGACTGTTCTCATTTCTGCTTTGCCTCTGCTGTCCACTACAATAACTACACTCTCCTTGCCTTTGGTGACTGAGTGCCACCACTTGGCCCTTGCACCCTGGGATCCTATTATTCCCACTGCATTTAGGTGTTGCAACTCCGTGACTACAGTCCACACTGTAAGGTCTGTTCCAGACAGCACAGTAATCACAGATCTCTTTAAGGACACTGAGGATCCCCTCAAAAAATTCTCATAGTCATGGTAAAAGATGTGTCCTCTGAACCCTCCCAGTGTGGATGAGTAGGTCTGAAATGAAAAATCCACTCTAACATGTAAATATTCCTAGGCCTTTCAATCTCTTCCTCTACCATAAACCAAAATAGGTCTGGCATTTCAACTTCATTTACTGTGGGCCACATTTTAGTCTACATTTCAGCCAACCAATGAAACAAATGGTAGAGTTTTTTCCAGCCCTACAAGCTGCAACATTAAATGCAGAATTTCTGCTTAGTGGGCCCAAATCAATAAATTTGGCCTGACCCAACTTTATGTTTCTTCTACCAGTATCCCACACCCTTAATATCCACTCCTACACATATTCTCCAGAAAAATCAAGTCATTCTTTTGGAATGTAGCCACCTCTTCATGGTCCACACGTTGTGCCTCACCTTTAGAGGCCTGATGGGACTTGACTCTAGTTACAGGTCTAGAAGCAAAGAGGGGTGGAGGGGGTGGGTCCTGATGAGAACCAGCAAGTCTTGCAAGGCAACTGCCTCAGGAGAGGCAATTACAGCCTCCTCAGTCAATGCAGAGTTCATCTCCTCTGAACTGGGGCAGAGAGGATGCTTATATTGGCAAAGAAGACTCATCATAATTTAGGGGCTCAGTGTTCCCAATTTCATCAGTCTTCCCGCACATCCCCATGCTGACTTTCAGGATCTCATTCCTTCCCAGTCAATGTTCTCACTTTAACAGAAGACACCCTGCAAGGCTGGGAATTCAATTTTCACTGTAATTCAGCCACTCACAGAATGAGATTCTGGGTTTGGTTTTCAGCAATCTCAGCAGATAAGGATCTCTTTCAAGGGAAATACAGAAGTTTTCAAATCCTTTATGCAGCATTTGAGCTGGGAATTTGAATCCTTGGGCTCGTTCATTTCTTTCCCCCACTTTGTCCAGTAATGTTAGTGCTAACAGCCAAAGTCTTTACACTCATTAGTTTGACAAAAATGTTTGAAGGTATCATGTACTTGGTCACCCAGATTCTTGCCTATCATAAGTGTTTGATTAGATGTATCTAGTGATATTTTATGTATCTTCATTGCCACATCACAACATGGACTATCAGTGCTCTCTTTATTCCTAGAAATAGAGTCAAAAGGGTCTTTAACATGGAATCAACATAAGTGCCTATCAACAGGGGATTGGATAAAGAAAAGGTGGTGCATATACGCCATGGAATACTACACAGCCATAAAAAAGAACAAAATCATGTTCTTTGCAACAACATGGATGCAACTGGAGGCCATAATCCTAAGCAAATTAATGCAGGAGTAGAAAACCAAATACTGCATATTCTCACTTATAAGTGAGCGCTAAATATTGGGTATTTGTGGACATACAGATGGGAATAATAAACACTGGGGACTACTGGAGAGGAGAAAGGACTGAAAACAGTTAGGTTCTTTGCTCACTACCTGGGTGATGGGATCATTTGTATCCCAAACCTCAGCATCGCACAATATATCTATGTAACAAACCTGCACACGTACCCACTGAATCTAAAATAAAAGTTGAAATTATATTTTAAATGTGAAAAATTCAAAAGGAACTACTGCTGTAACAATATATCACACTCAAAAAATAAACTCTTTAAATCCAATCAGATTAGAAAGCCAATTCCAGAAACCCCAGAACCAATTCAGAAAACTCATCCTCAAAATTCTGCTCCTCTAGAAGCACTCTCAGTACCAAAATCACTGGGGCAGAGTGATCACCCTAAACCACAGGCCCCATCTTATCACCTCCCTCCTCAAAGGCATATTTCATAGCTCCCCATTAAACAGCTCTCCATTGCCAGTGGAATCAACTCCACACTCCCAAACACAGCAATCCGTGTATGTCTGCTAAGGGAGCCCTTCATTTTAAGTCTATTCTATTTCTTCTGACGTTTTTTGTTTTTTTCACAAGGGCATCAAGTAATCAGTCTATCCTGAAGAATTACATGATCTAAACAGTATAAATAAGAACAACTGGTATAAATAAGAACAACTGATATAAATCAAACACAGAAAGAAATACATGGACATTCCCAGTGGTGGATTTCACCATCACGAGTAAGTAGGTAAATACTTGGTCACTGAGGACATATTGTGTGCCAGACAAGTGACCCCCCTCCATGCCACCCCCTTCTGAGACACAGAGTGGCTCCTCCTTTCAGGAACTGACAATGAATTTAGGCCTAAAGAAAACACGGTTCATAAATCAAATATTCTGCCCTGATGCTCAGCTAGAATTTGCATATAAAACAATCACAGGATAATCTCTCACGAGAGCAGAGTAATATGTCTATCTCTGAGCTGCTATGAAAATTCAGCTCAGAATTTATTCTAATGAATCTGCCCCATCTGACATTGCTCTGTGGCCTCCGTATGGCTGGCACAGACACCATGCCCCAGGGGTCAACTGTTAGATTCTAAATCACTTTCTGAAAGGTATAACTCCCAGAGTCTTTTCACTATAGATGGCAAGAAACTAACAGCCAATAAAATACACAACAAGTCACTGAATCCTTCCAAGAAATCAAAACTCTGCAGGCAAAACATGGAACTCTTGCCTGAAAGTGAAGCTCACTTTCATAGGCAGGAAGGTAGGGAATCGCCCACAGTTCCAGGTTGAGGTGCTTATTTGCAATTGTGAAAAATTGGTGTCAATTTATCAAATGCAGGCAGAAAAGGATGGGGTTGGTTTGTCTTACGTGTCGCCAATATTGTCATCCTATAGGTTGGTACAAAAGTAATTGCGATTTTCGCCATTTAATAGTAATAGCTCCAGGGAGACAAGGCTCTCACACTCAAAAAATAAAGTATCTTTAAATCGAATCAGATTAGAAAGCCAGTTCCAGAAACCCCAGAACCAATTCAGAAAACTCATTCTCAAAATTCTGCTCCTCTAGAAGCACTCTCAGTACCAAAATCACTGGGGCAGAGTGATCACCCTAAACCACAGGCCCCATCTTATCACCTCCCTCCTCAAAGGCATATTTCATAGCTCCCCATTAAACAGCTCTCCACTGCCGGTGGAATCAACTCCACATTCCTAAACATGGCAATCCGTTGTCAGTGATGTCATCTGTAAGAACCAAGCGGCTTACCCTGCCACATAGCCCTGAGCTTCCTAAGTTTAGTCATTTCTTCGGGTGATTTTTTTTTTTTACATACCCAGAAAATGCATAATTATCACAAGAAAGGTTAAAATACATGTGGATTCACTCATCAACCACCAAAAACTGTGGAATCTCAGAAGAAAGACTCCAGATTGGCCCAAGGTCACACAATCATTAATACAGCAATTGCAAAAACAAATCACCTAGCTCTAGAACCACCCCCCACCCCGCCACCATCAACCTCAAGCTCTGTCCCTTTACACTGTCTCTGTTTCCTTCCTATCTGAATAAAAGTGATAAGACTGAATGTTGCATTGCATGATTATATTGTGGTGTTTGCATTTAACATCTCTGTGTGACCTCTATTTCCACCATTAGAATAAAACTCATTGAGTGCCAAGACTTTGTCTCCTTGTATTGCTATAAACCGGAGGAGTACCAGGTGCGTGGTAATGTTCAAACATTTTTTAAAAGAATGGATGAAGAGTTTAATTAACAAATGAATGCCTTCTCCTTCACTGAGAGTTGAAGGAGACCAACTGCTGGACACTAAGCAGGGTTGAGCCTTCAATGTTAACAATATACTCACAGATCTTTTTCTTCCCCAAGTGAGACAGTTCTAGATGAAGATCCAATAAAACATAATGCTCAAGAGAAGCAAACATTCATCTTTCTAAAAGCTCAGAAAAATAGGACAGCAGCACCCAGATATTTTTGTCACCTGGCCAAGGGACATTTCTTTATTTTCCAAACTGATTCATTCATTTCCAGGAAAAAAATAACAAAACAGCCTATGATTTGACACTTGAATTTGGGAGTGGAGATTTCTCTTACTGAATTCCTTTCCTGGGCCATCAAGTAGGAGTCAAGTATAAAGACATCATTTTCAGTGAGTTTCTTTTTCTTTTCTCTGTCTCTTTTTTTTTTTTTTTTTTTTAAATGAGACAAGGTGTCACTCTTCCACCCAGGCTGGAGTACAGTGGCACAATGATAGCTCACTGCAACCTCCATGTCCTGGGCCCAAGCAATCATCCCACCTCAGCCTCTCGAGTAGCTGGAACTGCAGGCATGCACCACCATATGTGGCTAATTTCTTTTGTATTTTGTAGAGACGGGTTTCACCATGTTGCCCAGGCTGATCTCAAACTCCTGGGCTCAAGTGATCCTCCCACCTCAGCCTCCCAAAGCACTGGGATTACAGGCATGAGCCACCACACCCAACCAGAGTTTATTTTTAAAACAGAGAGAGGATGGGGAAAGAGAGAACTGAGTTAGCAGCACTCAAAACATAAACAGCCTTTTTGCCAGCTGAGGTAGGATAGCTTGACCTTAAAAGTCTACCATAAAAAACACTGGCTGAAAGAAATTTGTAGTCTCACCTGAGAAAATCTGTTCCCGAATCATTATTGAGCAATCAGTTTAGTAATAATAACAACCACAATCAACAATAATAATAACTTAGATATCTTGAGCACTGATTAGGTGCAGGTACTGTTTTAGCCATGTTAAATGGATTAACCTCATTTAATCCTCAAAATAATCCTATGAAGTAGATACTATTATTATCTCCATTTTGCAAACAAGGAAACTAAGGCACAGAGATGCCAGGCAACTTTCCCAAAACCACACTGCTAAGAACTGGCACAGCAAAGACTCAAATCCAAGCAACTGACTGCAGGGCCACGTTGCTTCGTCATCTCACTGCAGCTATAGTTCACTGCAGATGCCAGAAGGGAAAATGGCAGAATATAAAGTAACAAGAACTAATCATTGTTGAGGGGGCAAAAAGTGCTGGTTGCTTTACACCTGTGTTACCTCATTTAGTCCTCACAGCACTGTATTACTCTTATTCTACAGATGGAAACACTGAGAATTAGAGGAGTCATAACTTGTCCAAGGTCACTAGCAGATCGATGACATATAGGACATACCCAGTTGCCAAACCCTAGAGGTTGGACTCCAGTGCCCACATCATTATCAGCACACCATGTTCCCTTTCTGTTGGAAGCAGTCTGATGTTCCAAGCAATCTATAAGGTGCTTGATGACACAGAGAGCAGCCTGTGCATGGCATGACCTCCTTCCCACAAACGAGGCGTGAGAGAAAGGCAGTATGGTGTGGCAGAATGGGTGTAGACTTTGAAGTCAAATAGACCTGGGGTCAAACCCCTGCTCAACACTTACGAGCTATGTGACCTTAGATAAAACTCTCTGAATCTGTTTCTGCATGTTTACACTGAAGGACAAAGATCATCTAACCGACATGGTGACTCTGAAGATTCCATGTGACAGCGTGTGGAAATTCTGGCCTCATGAAATCCTCAAATCATCCAGCCCCCTGGATCCATTTAGACACTCATTTTCTTGACCACAAAGAGGGTCCCATGAGTGCACAGGAAGTCCATCTATGTTCAGAGGGTCTGCCTGCTCCTCTTGGGCTGAGTCACAGCATCTTCTGGGCAGACACTAAAAGCAAAATTACAAAAACCTGGACTCCCCAGATTAAGACCATATTCCCGCAACTCCCAGCATTTACCCTAGGAGCCAGCAAGAGCTGCAACCATACTGCAGATCTGTTAACAAGGCTGCCAGGCACCACGGTGCCAGAGAGACCAGCAGGGCATGAAATTATTACCGACGTTGCCAATTTGGACTCACAGGGACCCAGGGTTTCAGTTGGGAATACTGCAAAACAAATTAATGTCTCAGAAATGTTTACATCAGTTGCAGATGGTTTTGTTTTGTTTGGGGTTTTTGGTTTTTGTTGGTTGTTTGTTGGTTGGTTGGTTTTGTCCTTTAAAAAAAAATCTACTATTTATACTTAAAAGCAGGTAGCAGAATTTTTTAATATGAAAAAGAACTACACTAAAATTATGTTGGTGTTTAAAAACTCTAGGTGATATCCTTGCTTCTCAAGCCCTTTCTTCTGTTTGCATATACTCTGTCTCTTTTGGTGCCTTGATGATTATATCTGACACAGTTCTAATCATTTTAAATGGCCCTTTAGTTAAACACAAACGTGTAAAGCCATTTTTAAGAGCCCCCAGGGACAATTCTTTACGCAGATGTTCTTGATTTTATATCTCAATTTTATTTACAGTGGCCCTAAATCAGGGGATTGCAAACTGCAGCCCGCAGGCTAAATCTGGCCCACTGACCATTTTTTGTAAATAAAGTCTAATTGGAACACAGTCACGCCCATTTGTTTACGTGTTGTTCGAAGCTGCCATTGTGCTACAGTGACAGAGTTGAGTGGTTGTGACAGAGACCATCTGGGTCTGCAAAGTCTACAATATTTACTATCTGGGTCTTTACAGAACTGTTTGCTAGCTCTTGCTCTATAGCAAGTATTGGGGACCTGAATTGCACCAGGTATTTCATAAAGACTGTCCCTACAGTAACCAAATAATTCTCTGTGTTTGTTAATGTCTGTTTGTTCAACTACATGCAAATTATTTGAGAGACAAAAGCTATTTTCTTCCCAGATCCTGAGCGCAGAGTCTAGCATAAGGTAAACCAATAAAAAATATTTGTTGAATGAAGGAGCTGAATTGCTAGATAGATTTTGAGCTCTTGAGGGTCATAAGCATGTCCTGGTCTTGAATGAGAATTTGACTCATAGTTAGTTCTCATAACTACATGTTTGCTGCACAATTAATTTCATGGACTCTAAATTTAGAGGGTAGATACATTTTGCAGGACATTTGGTGACTAAAGACAAATGCTTGTCCATATGATGATGAATCTTTTCTACATCACACCATTTGTGCACATCCTCTCTCTAATTTCACAAAATCTCTCTGCCTCAGCCTGATGCTGATGCTTGGCTCTGATGGTACTGATCTCTTAAGTGATTTGCAAAGCTGGTCCTCTATCCTGCAGAATCCATCTGTGCTTCACAACATGGTTCCCAATAGCCTGCAGGGACTCCACTGGTGTGCTCAAGCCCATCATTCATCCCCAGGGTATGTGGGCATTCAGCCTACTAACATTTATGTACATGAGAAACCAGGAACAGACACCATCAGATTCTGGAAAGACACAGACAGAAGGACCAAGTGGAAGAGACCAGCCAGAGATCTCTTCCCAAATGTATTTGTCATTTGGACATGGAAGAAGGTTTAATTTGCCACTCCCACAATTGCCATTCCCAAAATGTATTTGTCATTTGGACATCGAAGAAGGTTTAAGATGAAGAAGAAAGAAATCTGACTCTCAAGGAGGCAACAAGATCTGGAAAGCAAACTGAGAGCTCAGAAGTCAGATAGACCTCAATAGAAACCTAAGCTCCAATACTTATTAGCTGTGCAAACTTAAGCCGATCAATTGAATTCTCTAAGATAAAAATTCCTTAACAGCAAAATGGGTACATTGTGATATATTTAAAGTGCCTAATAGTGACAGATACTAGATAAATTTTACTTCTCCTTCCCTTTCATTGGAGGGATCATTTGGAATTTCCACTTACCTAGCATTCCTTTTTTGGAACTGGACAGACACATGTCCTTCTCTGCACTGGGCAGGGCAAAACTCACCACGAACACTTCCACCCCATCGGCCATCAGGGCCAAACCCAAGACGAAAAAGAGGATCCACTGGAAGCGGCCATGGCCACACTCATCCATGATGGTCTCGTACTGGTGGGCCAACTGCTCCTCATCTTCGAGCCTCTCAGCCATCAGGTCTGTCTGGCCCCGAAGGCTGTCCATTCTGGAGGGTGCCATCTTGGCCTGCTTGGCCTTGACATCATCTGGGTGAGGGATTCCCTGGTACTCGCCCTCATAGATCTCATCTTCCTCATCGTGGCCTTCGGTGACATCACTCTGTGCATCTTCTTCTGGGTTGGACTCATTGCCACGGTAATAGCCATCACTGGGAGCATAGCCCCCATAGTTGTCCCGATACTTGTAGTCATCCATTCCTTGGTTCTGCAACTGCCTGCTTGCCTCTTGAGCTATATCCCTCGCTCTGTGGTAGAGGTTTGGGCTATTTCAATAACCATCATTCATTATGTAGTTCAAATGTGAAATATGTTCATGTGACTTCTTAGGTGAAAGTCACACTCGTTTTCTCCCCCCTTTATCTCTCAAATCAACCAGATTTGTGCAGACAACCTAAATATCCTTTTGCACTCGATGTCTGTTGGAAGTCTGGAAAGTTTCAAGCTCTGGTCTCCTTCAGAGACTCAGAAGTGTTGTGTTGGGAAGTGTTGATTAGAAATGGATCCAGCTGTTTTTCTTGACAGGGAGTGAGCAGGACTTGGCAGACTGCGTGCTGGCCTGATTTGTCCTGCCACCGAAGGTTATGCTCTGAGAACAGAGAGAAGGGATAGAGAAGAATGTTACAAAGGTTGAAATTCTAACAAAATACTCTCAGAATTAAGCCAATATATTTGGTAATGCCAATGCCTCATGTGTAAGGTGGGAGAAATCTTGATCAGACATTCAAATTTCTATCAACTGAATGAGGATTGAATCAGTGAGACTGGAGGCTAAGGGAGAAGGAACCGAGGTCAGAGAGGCCCTTTGAAGCTCTAATGGACCCATGAAATGCGTGCAGCAAACCAACACAGCACATGTATACATATGTAACGAACCTGCACGTTGTGCACATGTACCCTAGAACTTAAAGTATAATAATAAAAAAATAAAATAAAAATCTTATGCAAGAATGAAATATAAAGTGGTCAAGGGATTTTCACTCTAAGACAATTTTGTGTTATGGGTTTTCTGTTAGAACTTATCAAGCCTTTGGCAATAGTGGAGGTTATTACATCTGTTTCTGCTACGAAAATGCCAGCTTTTCTAACTTTGTCATGAAGTGGCTGTACAATTTAACATCTAGAAATGTATGGCAAAAAAAAAAAAAGCCAGAAACATTTTTCTTGAATCCCAGCTTACTTTTGAGACTCAGCATTGTGGTTCAAAGGCCACTCTGTCCTCATATGAGGCTTAAACAGGCAGGAACAGGGGGCTGAGGATATAGCCAGACGACCTGGGTATGAAACTCAATTCTGCTGCATAATGGTCCATGTGACCATGCACACATCTTTCCAAGCCTCAATTTTCTCCTGTATAAAATGGGATAACAATAGTACTTAATTCATAAGGTTGTGCATAAAGTGCTTAGAATAGTGCCTGGTCTGCACGGGTAAATACTATTTAAGCCTTGACATGAGTGTTGTTTTTTTTTTTGCCCCTAGTTCCAATTTTGGACACCAGGAGGCAATGTTGTCTAGAGCCAAGATCTCATCCTATATCCCAATTCCAATCAGAGTACCTCTGTTGACTCCCTTGCCCAGTGGATTCTCATTGTGCCTAGAATCTCAGGTTTCACAAGGCTTGGGGCCACCATTTATTGTGGCCTACTGTGTGCCAGAAAATGTGCTAAGTGTATCACATCTCTTATATGTAATTCTCACGACAGCAAAAAAAGAGAAAAAAAATCTGTATCTTCATTTGAGAGATAATCAAGCTGTCTCAGAGTGGGTTAGTAATAAGATCAAGGTCACAGCACTAGGACCAGGTCACTGGTCCCAAAGCCATCTCTTTCCAATGTCCTCATGATTCCCAAATGCTATCCTGAGGGACTGTCACATTAAATCACCTGGGGAGCTTTAAAAATACAGATTCCCAGAGCGTAACGAAGAAGGGCTGGTTCAAGCTCAGAAATCCAGATTTGCACACAGCTCTCTCCAAGTGGCTCTGAGGCCCTGCCTCACTGAGTAGCTCCTCAGAGCTAGGCGTCAGCCCCTCCTACACCCCCTACCCCAGTGCTCCCAGCTGCTGGACCCTCTGATAGGGATAATGCTCGGACTTCACACATTGAGGCTACCAGAGACTCACGCCCCAGGTCAAACCACCTGCCCACAGTACAGACCCCATCAATCTTTACAGGTCTCCCTGTCACATCTGAAATCCACTGTCCTTTCAGCATGCTTAGCAGATGTCACCTCACAAAGGATTGGATACACTTGTCCTCACCATGGCTACTTGACTCCTCCCTCTGCCCACAGCCCATCCCTGGGCCCTCTGCCCCACACCTGCTTCCTGGCCCACCTGGTCTTCAGCCCTGGACAGACTCCAGCATTGAAACCCATCTGACTCAGACAACACAATGCATTTCCTTCTGAGAGGATGGAAACCAGTGGTTCTCAAACATCACAGGGTGAAGCACCACTCAGAACATGGGCAGCTCAACACAAATGCCAATTCCAGGACCCCTCCCTGAAAGACACTGAGTCTGCAGGATAGGGGCAGGGCCTTGCAATCTGCACTTTCCACCAACAACACAGGGAATCCAGGACTGCGCTTTGAGAAACAGTGCCAAAGAAGCCAGCAAGAAATACTTACTAAGAAATGATTCGCACTCTACGCTTTCCAATTTTTCACCATCTCCAGTAAATAAATTTCTATTAGACCATGTTGGCCTGAACCATGTCAGATTAATATTCTAAACGTGTTTTTATTACGTCTAATTAGGGACTACCGGAGGAATATAAGTCACATGTAAACAGCAGGAGAGTTTGCAGAGCGCTATAAAAACATGGAAAGAATGCCACCTGACTGAGATCTGGTGTGTTATTTCCATCCTGGGGGCCCTATAACAACGTTGTGAACCAGAAATGATAGATTTGCAATTCCAAAAGCACTTGTGGGACTCACTACCCAGGGCAAAGTTTCTGGGAGCTGCTTTGCAGAAAGAAGAGGATCTTTGTCCAAACCAACTCCACTCATCTGATTCACTTAAAAGAACTGCTGTGAATGTCAAGTGCAGTGGAGTAAAGGGGAATCACTGTCCAGTGAGTTTTCATTTCTATTTCATTTAAGAAATACAACTATTAATCATTTTCAATGGTACTGGCTGAATTGTGTCCCTATAGCATGAAGGTATGTTGAAGTTCTGACTGCTGGTACCTCAAAATGTGATCTTATTTGGAAATAGAGTCTTTCCAGAGGTAATCAAGTTAAGATGAGATCATTCAGATGGGTCCTAAACCAATATGACCGGTGTCTTTACAAAAGGACACAGAGACAGACATGCTCAAAAGGAAGACAATGTGAAGACCCAAGACAAATGCCACCTACAAGCCTAAGGCTTCCCAACCTGCAACAGATTCTCTCTCACAGCTCTCAGAAGGAATCAACTGTGTTGACACCCTGATTCTGAACATCTAAGCTCCAGAGCTATGAAACAAATATTTTTTATGACAGACCCAGGAAATGAATACATTCAACAAGCCTAGTGTTTATCAAACAACAATATCAAACAGCTATGATAAAACAACCACAAGTACAACTGAACTGAGTACTAAGGTGAGCATTTTATAAGTGATACCTCATTAATTCTTACAGCCAATAGTAAAACAAGATTATTCCCTTTATTTCACAGATTAAGAAACTGAGGACTAAGAAGATTGAAGAATGTGCCCAAATTAACATAGAGAATCACTATCGGGCTTGGATTTGAAATCCATGTTCAAACAGAATGTTAGGGATGATACAGAGTGAAAGAAACTAAGATGCCAAGAAGATAAGTCAAGATCACACGCTGAGTCGCTGGCAGAGCTCACATTGACATTGAGCTTCCAACTCTTTGGTTAGGGTTTGCTCACCCATCCTCAACAAACGTGTCCTGGGATCTTGATGCTGAAGGCATTACAGGACTAAGACATAACTTGATCCCCATTCTCAGAAGATCTACCCCCATGAGAGAGTTAGATTAAAACAACACAAAGCATCGTGTGGTAATAAAAATTACAATCTTGATTATTAATATTTATTTATTGAATACTTGCCTTGAGGCTTCATGTCAGTTACTGTGCTAAGTTTACCATGTGCTTTACATCTTTTAACCTGCACAACAACTGTATGAGGTGGGACTATTATTGCTCCCACTTTACAGAAAATAAGACTGAGGCTGAAGAACTTAGATAGATGACACAGGGCCACAGATATTTGTTCTCCAAGGGGTTCCAAAGGAAGGAGGGATCCTAGGGGCTGGGATCTGCTGAAATAGTATCCTAAAGGTAGTGGGGACGTCCAAGGGCAGGAAAGGGCTCAAAGAAACAAACAATGGAGAGGAAGTCACGGCGGGCTGGAGGACAAGGCTATGCAGAGGCATGGAGGCAGGATAGCTTTGCTTGTCTTGGCAGCAATGAAGAGACCAGGTGGCCTACAGCAGTTGATCCAAGAGTGGGAGGTTATGGGAGATATGATGCGGAAGGAAATAGAAGTCGGTCTGAATACCCTGCTCAGGGTTTGAAATTTTCTTTGAGAAAAGAGAGCCAGTGAAGTTTGTTAAACTGGACACAGCAGTGCAGTGCAGCAGGGCAGGGCTCTGGAAAGATCCTTCTGGTGGGGATGCGCTCCTGGTTTTTAATAAAAAATCTAACGACAATGAAACCAGGTAGAAGCTTTCATGTATGCATGCGTGTGTGTGTGTGTGTGCGCGCGCGCATGCTTGGTAATAGTCCAGAGGTGAGGTGAGGCCTGGACAAAGGTGGTGGCCATGGGGCTGGAAGGACAGACACATGGGGACTCCCACAGGAGAACAAGTGGTGCATTTCCTATCAGGTGAGAAGGAAAGGCCGAGAGTGACTAGAACAATGATGACCCTAAGGAGCCAAATTCTGGGATGGAAACCTTTCCAGCATCCTATAATTCCTGTGTAATTAAGATTTTAAAAAAAATATTTTTTCAGGCTGATCCACCTTTTTGGTATGATTATGGGATGTACAACAGAGACTCTGGTCTCAGAGGGTCCAGGTTCCAGTCCTGACTCTGCCACATCTACTACCTGCGTGCAAGCTACTAACTGCTCTGTGCCCCAGTTTCCTCATCTGTAAAATGGTTATAGTAGGGTCATTGTGAGAATTCAGTTGAGATCATCCATGAAGAGTGCTCAGCACAGTGTCTGGGTCAGATGTGATCAATTTAAATCTGATCTAATAGCTATTATTGTTGTTGTCATCATAACTATTGTCTGGGCACGAGGGCTCACACCTGTAATCCCAGTATTTTAGGAGGCTGAGGTGGGAGGATTGCTTGATTCCAGGAGTTTGAGACCAGCCTGAGCAACATGGTGAAACCCTGTCTCTACAAAAAAAATACAAAAAGGCAGCCAGGCGTGGTTGCTCACACCTGTAATCCCAGCTCCTCAGGAGGCAGAGGAAGGAAGATCACTTGATCCCAGGAGGCGGAGGTTGCAGTGAGCCAAGATCATGTCACTGCACTCCAACCTGGGTGAAAGAGAAAGACCCCTGTCTCAAAAAAATAAAATAAAATAATAAAAACGAAAACTAAAAATGATGTTTATTATCTAAGTATTGACAATTAAAATGTGGCCAAGTTTTAAGCTTGAGCCCAGCCTCATGCCCCATGAGATTTGGGGCCCATCAGGGCTGGGCTAGGAAACCAAGTACAGAGAAAAACAAACTAACATTGAGTTACTCATGAAAACAACTACCTCCCATGCTGCTAACCTCTTAAGCATCCTCCTTTAACTTTGACATTCTATTAGGCTCTGCATCTACGCTATATGACTCAAAATCATTGTGCAGCAAACTCTTGCTGATTACTAAATACCACAGAGAACAAAGTTAAAAAATTACAATCAAATGATGTAATGCTTCCCAAAATCTGTTCTGTAGAACATTAGGCCTTTAATATTCTCTTTTCAGTGAGAATTCCAAGAGCAAGTAAGTTTGGGAAACACTGCATCTTCTATTCACTCTTCTCTTTCAGAAATTCACAATGCACATTGCTATATTAAAGGCTATGAGAAGACCTGAATAAAAACCTGCTTAACCCCACAGTAAGATACCACTACACATCCATTAGAATCGCTCTAATCAATAGACAGACAATAGCAAGTGTTGGCTAGAATGTGATGAACTGGAACCCTCAGAAACTGACAGTGGGCATGTAAAATAGCCTTTGGAAGATAGTTTGGCAGTTTCTTAAAAGGTCAAACATACACTTACCAAATAACCCAGCAGTTCCATTCTGAGAATCTACCCAAGATAAATAAAAATATATGCCCACACAAAGACTTGGACACAAATGTTAATAGCAACATTACTTATAATTGCCCCAAACTGGGAACAGTGCAAATGTCCACCAGCTGATGAATGGATAAACCAAGTGCAGTGCAATGAAATACTGATTAGCAATAAAAGAGAAACAAATTACTGATACAAACTACAACCTGGGTGAACATTATGTCGAATGAAAGAAGCTAAACACAAAAGACCACGTGTTGTATGATTCATTTATATGAAATATCCAGAATATGCAAATCCATAGACAGAAAGTAGATTAGTGGTTGCTGTGGGTGACAGTGGGGAATGATTGTAAGTAAACTTGAGGCAATTCAGGGGCGTGGGGAAGGTGTTGATGGGAATGTTCTAAAACTGGATTATAGTGATGATTGTACAATTTTATGAATTTACTAAAAATCATTGAATTAAACACTTACAATGAGTGGATTTTATGGTATATAAAATATACCTCAATAAAGCTGCTGCCCCATCCCCCAAAAAACTATTTAACCTATTAAAATCCGTGTTTCCCACTATCATAGGCTTCTTTTTCCTTGGAATCCTCATTAACATCCATGGAATATAGGCTGCTCTAAATAAAGATCTTTTTTCACTAGAATCTAAGCTCCATTCATCCCAGGATTTTGTCATGTCTTGAAAACCCATTTGGCAAGCATCCTGGAGTCTATTTGCATGAGGGACCAAGAGCTTCCTATTGGAAGAGAGAATTACAGAGCACATCTTGGTCATAAGCCCAGTGGATTACTGCTGAAAGGAAGGATAATTCTGAACCTCTGCACCAGGCTGTGTCCAATCTTGATGGCGTATCAAGAGCACAGAATGTGCCCAGGTGCAGTGGCTCATGCCTATACTCCCGGCACTTTGGGAGGCCAAGTTGGGTGGATCACCTGAGACCAGGAGTTTGAGACAAGCCTGGGCAACACGGAGAAAGCCCATCTCTAAAAATCGTACAAAAATTAGCTGGGTGTGATGGTGCACACCTGTAGTTCCAGCTACTAGGGAGGCTGAGTTGGGGAGGATGGCTTGAGTGGCTTGAACCCGGGAGGCGGAGGTTGCAGTGAGCTGTGAGCATGCCACTGCACTCTAGCCTGGGTGACAGGAAAGACCATGTCTCAAAAAAAAAAAAAAAAGAAAGAAAGAAAGCAAGCCCAAAATATAGCAACTCTGGTGTGAACAATAACAAAAGATGGTCCCCTTAGCCAAGACACCAGTATCCTCAGGGCCCACCCATAGAGAGCTGAGCACATGTGGTGGTCCCTGTAGCAGGAGTCAGTAGCATCTGTGACTTCACTTGCAGTCGGCTTTGACAAGAGATTCACCCCAGTGCGTCAGGGCAGAAGAAGAAAATGGCGGACGTCCCATGCTTAGAAGGACTGGATACCCTTGGGTACTCCTGCAACTATTTGGCAGGAATTTGGTGGACACTGAGGCATTATAGGGACAAAGCCTGAGAAAATGTTATTTGAGAACCTTATTGTAATTCTGTTTTATATAAAGAAAGAGAAGAATCAACACACTCAGACGGGTACTAATGAGACGTTCATATGTGTCAGCTTTGTGGAAAGGAGTGAGGTTCCAGACACACTCCCCCGAAATTTGGCACCTTGGTATTTGAGAAAACAGCAGAAGCGGGAGGCGCTTTCTGTCCTTCCCCTTGCCCTTCGCCCCTGAAGCAGATTGTAAAAATGTGTTCTGACTTTCCTCTAAAGTAGGTCATAAAATCTGCATTCCAGTGATGCCCACCCTACACCTAAAGGAAAAGAATATCCTCGTCTCTGAAGACACAGGGACACAGAGATGGACCTGAGCAGACGGGCCTTGGTCAATTCCCCAGCTCATTCTCATGAGACCACGCCCTTTTGTCCTCCAATCATACTGCTGCACAACTGTCCAGAACAATAAACGGTTCTCCTGGTTTCTTGGGAGTCTTCATTTCTGAAGGCTCCCACGTCACATAAACCTTTTATTAAATAAATTTGTCTGTTTTTCTCTTGTTGATCTGTCTTTTGTTATAGGCGTCTCAGCTACGATCCTGGCAACGATAAGAACGAATACCTTTTACTTTAGTTCCCATCCTAACTGAGATGGTCACAGCAATAGTGAGTACTGAGTGAGGGCACGGGACTCCGTACAAAATAGAGTCTTTTGTGTTACAGAAAGTCCACTGGACTACTGGAGACAGGACCTGAATCATAGTCCCATCCCTGCCATAAAGGCACTGAGGGAGCCTGAATGAAGTCACTCACCTTCTGGGGTACTCATTTCCTCGCCTCTCAAGTGAGGGACTGTTCTGGACGATTTCTAAGACTGTGTCTAGCCATCTGACTCAATATTTTCTCATATATCTGTGAAAATGCTTTGAAGCATCTAAGTAATATATATTAACAGAATTATTATTATGTTAGAATATGACAGGATAATGTCTCTTTCCAGTTAAGAGTAACATTTACAAATTGATTAGCCATTTGTTTTGGCAATTTGGTGGCTGTTTATTCTTTTCTATTATTATTATACTTTAAGTTCTAGGGTACATGTGCACAACATGCAGGTTTGTTACATATGTATACATGTGCCATGTTGGTGTGCTGCACCCATTAACTCGTCATTTACATTAGGTATATCTCCTAATGCTATCCCTCTCCCCTCCCCCCAAACATTTAGAATTACTCCAAGAGGTCCCATGGCATTGCACATGTATTTCTATTATCATATTATACTGGAATTATTGGTGTCTCTCTGTTTATGTGTCTCTCTCTGCCAGGAGATTGTGGGCAGGTCCAAGATAGATAAAGCACTGAATTTTACTTATCTTTGAGTCACCAGAACCAGAGTCTTGAACATAGAAGATTCTCGAAAAATGTCTGCTTAATGAACACAGTTAATAGTTATTCAGGGCCAGGCGCAGTGTTTTACACTTGGAATCCCAGCACTTTGGGATGCTGAGGCGGGCGGATCATTTGAGGTCAGGAGTTCAAGGCCAGCCTGGCCAACATGGCGAAACCCCATCCCCACTAAAAATACAATAATTAGCCGAGCGTGCTGGCACATGCCTGTAATCCCAGCTATTCAGGATGCTGAGGCAGGAGAATCACTTGAACCCAGGAGGCAGAGGTTGCAGTGAGCTGAGATCATGCCACTGCATTCCAGCCTGGGCAACAACAGAGCAAGGCTCCGTCTCAAAAAAAAAAAAAGTAGTTATTCAGTGCCTCGCTGATGTTGAAAACGGCCCATGAGACAGAATGCCCCTGCCTTGAATAAATAGATGAACTGGTTTAATGCTATGCTTTACTTTTGTTAAAAAAAAAAAACAAGTTAAATTGCCAGGCACAGTGGCTAGCACTTTGGGAGGCCGAGGCAGGCAGATCACCTGAGGTTGGAAGTTCGAGACCAGCCTGACCAACATGGAGAAACCCCGTCTCTACTAAAAATACAAAATTAGCCCAGCGTGGTGGCGCATGCCTGTAATCCCAGCTACTCAGGAGGCTGAGGCAGAAGAATCACTTGAACCCGGGAGGTGGAGGTTGCCACGAGCCGAGATCGCACCATTGCACTCCAGCCTGGGCAACACAGCAAGACTCCAACTCAAAAAACAAAACAAAACAAAAAGGACAAGAAAAGAAAGAAAATGTACAAGTTACATTAAAAGTTCAGTTCTTTGGACACACACAGAGCCATTTACTTTCTCACTTGCCTGTAGTCCTATTTACATCCACAAGTTCCCAGCTAAGATTGCTGGGGGTGCAGTGGTTCTACCGACTGACTGCTTGAGTTACTTGTTATCAACTTCCTGACCATAAAATGTGTTTTAACCACCTGTGATGCTTCCTGAAATACCCTGCTTGATGTTTCTGGGGTAGATTACATCAACCCGTGGGCTGAGAATACCAGGGCTTATTTGGCTGGCATGGGAGAGAGTGTTCTCTGAGGCTTCCAGCAATTGCTGCACTCGCCCCACTTACAACAGTGTCGGTTCATGCGTATTACATTAAAAATACTTCTTTCTTCTCAGCTGAATCATCCGTCTATTTTCTATTTTGTTAAAACAGAAAGCTAGTTTTCAAGGTAGGAGAAACGATTGGTTATGAAACAAGAACCAAACCCTGCGAGTTTTTTTACTGGAGAAAAAAACAAATACTTTAATACCAAATACTTCAAAGTAACATCAGACTTAGTTTGAATTTTCATAATGGTTTTTAGTTTTAAATACAAATGCAGAACAATAATTTATGGAGAAGTATGTTTGTCAAAACATTATTTATTACATCAACCCTTGAAAACAGCCATATGTCACATAACAAGGGTTAGGTAAATAAATATTAAGATATGTATACAGCTAAATCTTATGGGAATATAAGAAACATTTTTTTGAATGACTTTTTAAGAAAAAAAGAGAAAATGATGACACTATAATACCAGGTAAAAATGCTAGGTAGATCATGTATTTATTGTTATACTAATAGTATCCATAATATTATATGAATATGCATTTATACTATGCAAATATTTCTGGCAGGATGATCAGTTAAGATGTTAATGTTTGCCTATTACCCCCTGAAAAGCGTATTTTCTCTCTCTCTCTGTTCCTCTGTGTTCCAAAACCAAGCCCGTATTTGTTTTCTAGTGTGGTCCTTAAACCACCTGCAGGAGAGAATCACCTGGTGTTAGCTAAATGCAGGCGCCTGGCTCCCATTCCAAAACTGCTAAAACAGAAGGAGAGAGAAATCCGCTTTATCTCCAAGCTCCCAAGGTAAATTTTGTGCTCACTCAAAATCAAGAACCTCTGGCCTAAGCTCTTCTTACCCCAGGAAACAGTTTCGTTGTGATTCAAGTGCAAGGCCAAAGAAGACCTCTCCCAAGCCTTCAGATAGTTAATTAGCTCTTTGCAGGAGCTAAGCTGGTAGGGAAGGGGATGAGGGGCTGGTGCTTGGACTTGTGGAGATGCCCAACCATGAGGACAAAGACTCCTGGACGAAGGAATGTGAGCTCTCCGAGAGGAGACAGAACCTGTCCCTCCTGCAGGCAGCGCTCCGGATGTGGGATAGCTATGGGATGCCTTCGAAGGCCGTTTACCCTGCAGCCCTGGGGTCAGCAACAATGGTCCCAGCCTGCAGTACGACTGGTAAACAGAATCAAGAATCACTGAGCAGCGTCTCTTGTAGTTTATCCAAAACAGAACTGCCTGGCAGATGGCAGAAGGCTTGCTCCTGAAGGCAGCATTGAGGAGCAGAAAGAACGAGGAGAACCACTGTGGCTATAGTCATGGACTAAGGAGTCAAGCACATCCCCCACAACCATTTGGGGACCACTTAAATAAGTGAGCCAGTGGAATGGGGAAGGAAGCCCTAACAAAGACCAATTATGGGCAGCTGGCCAATCCTACTTTGATTTGATTTCATCAGGAAAACAATTGTTAATGATATTTCTTGCCATACAGTGGCTGCTGTAAAGCGAATTCTTGTCCATTGCATTTCTTTACAGATACCAGCTCTGCCACTCGCAAGCTCTATGAATCAGAGCAGGTTTCTGAACCTTAAGCTTCAGTTTCTTCATGTGTGAAATGAGGATAATAAGGATTCCTATTCATTGCGTTGTTATGAGAATTAAATGAGTTAACATTTTCGAAATGCCTGGCACAGTGTCCATCACCAAGAAAGAGCTCAATAAAAATAGCTATTGTTATATAAACACACACACAGATATGCCTTTCTATGTATTCCCTAATTCCTGCAGAGATGCATACCACACTCTAAAGGATGGCAAGACCCTTAACTTCACTCCACAAGCAGCAAATCTGAGGCCTTCTTGGGTGAGACCCTCTGGTTTTTTAGCACTTCCACTCTGCTGGAACCCTGCCCTGAATCCCCATCCGCAGGTTAGTGTCACCACTACCCCACTCCACCAGTCCATGCCAGCTCCCTCCTCTACAGATCCGGACCCGGTCCACTTCCCAGTAGTCATGAGCTGATATTTTGTTCCCATATGACTGATTTCCAAGTTAAGTGTTTCCCAAAGTGGAAGATGCTACCTTTGATGGTATCTGACATGACTTCAAAAGGTGTTTGAACATACCATTCAATAACATTGCATCACATAAAGAAACGGTGATTCCATTTTCAGGGTTCTTTTAATCCCTTTTGATTGTCAAGGAAAAAGCCTCCTTTTAGGGGCCAGCACAGCTCTACCACTTCCTTGCTAACTTGTTAATTGTCCTTTTTAATGAAATGAAAACAAAACTCAGGTTCAGAGCCTTTAAAGGGAACAGTATCTGGCTACCGTCAATAACATAACACTGTATTATTTTTACTGTCTTTTTTTTATAGTAACCCTATATTTATAGGAGTGGTATAACATCTTTACTAAATGAATGCAGTCAGTTAATAAAAATGACCTGAATTTTTAAAATTAAGTAATTAAGTAAGAGGAGTACAGGAGGTGGTATATGATCTTTGCCAGGGACATGGTAAAAATGTTTGAGGATTACAGATGAATTATGGACATTTGGCAAAGACCACCCAGACAGGAAGTGCTGCCTTCGAGGTGGAGAGAAAGTAGCACTTTCTGAGTTGAGCACTTTAAATTTATCATCTCATTTCAACTTCACAACACTAGCAGATACATATCTTTACCTTTGTATTCCATAGATAACTAAGGCTCAGAGAGGTTAAGTCACCTGCCAAGGTCACACAGCTAGTAAGTTCAAGAGTCAGGATTCAAACTCACCTCCTATACCAAACTGCCTCCACTACACCCTTACTGCATCTCCCACTGCCGGATAGGTATCTCACTGGAAAGTAACACCAGCTTGAGGAAAAGTTAAATGTGCCCATGAGTCTATTGGTCCTATTGGGAAGCCAACTTAGAGCCCCACCCTTGGCATCCTGACTTCCTCTATTCTCTCTTTTTTATTTTTTATTTTTGTTTATTTATTTTTCTGAGACAGGGTCTCACTCCATCACCCAGGCTGGAGTGCAGTGGCAGGATCTCGGTTCACTGCAACCTCCACCTCCCAGGTTCAAGCGATTCTCTTGCCTTAGCCTCCCAAGTAGCTGGGATTACAGGTGTGAGCCACCACGACCAGATAATTTTTTTTTTTTTTTTTTTTAGTAGAGACAGGGTTTCACCATGTTGGCTAGGCTGGTCTCAAACTCCTGGCCTCAAGTGATCCACCTGCCTCGGTCTACCTTAGTGCTGGGATACAGCACTGACCTTATAATGAGGTCAGGAGTTTGAGACCAGCCTGGCCAATATGGTGAAACCCTGTCTCTACTAAAAACACAAAAATTAGCTGGGTGTGGTGGTGGGCACCTGTAATTCCAGTTACTCAGGAGGCTGAGGCAGAAGAATTGCTTGAACCCAGGAAGCGGAGGTTGCAGTGAGCCAAGACTGCGCCACTGTACTCCAGCCTGGGTGACAGAGAGAGACTCCATCAAAAGAAAAGAAGAAGAAAGAAGAAAGAGGAGGAGGAGGAGGAGGAGGAGAAGAAAGAAGAAGAAGAAGAAGAAGAAGAAGAAGAAGAAGAAGAAGAAGAAGAAGAAGAAGAAGAAGAAGAAGAAGAAGAAGAAGAAGAAGAAGAAGAAGAAGGAGGAGGAGGAGGAGGAGGAGGAGGAGGAGGAGGAGAAGAGGAGGAGGAGGAAGAGGAGGAAGAAGAAGAAGCAGCAGCAGCAGCAGTGGAGGAAGAGGAAGAGGAGGAAGAAGAAGGAAGAAGAAGGAGAAGAAGAGTTTAAGCCAGTAAGCCAATGGCAGAATTGACTGTGATCCTGAAGACTGCCATAGCTATCATCAAATGAATCATCAAAGAGAAGGCCACACACCCATGATCCCCTTCTCATGAGGTTGACAGACTCTGCCTGCTGACACTTCTAGCTTTTAAATTCTGAGACTAGCAAGGAAGGAAGTTCTGAGAATGAGCCCTTCACTCCATTCCACTAGCACTGCCTTAGCACAGCTGTCACCTCAGTTCCCTGACACCATCATCCCCCTCCTCATGGCCTAAACTCTCTTAGTGGCTTCAAAACTACTGCCGTTGATTTGGCCATACAGGACCCTTGCTGAATGACACCCTGCCCACCTCTCCAACTTCATTTTCTCCTTTTCTGGACGTCCCTCCCTAGGGGTGTGGCCCTACTTCACTGTCTTCATCACAGTCAGGCATCGATTCCTCCAACACTCCCAGGGCACCTACTGCCTGGAGGGTGCTGGGAACACCCAGGAGAATAAAACAAGCTCCTGCCCTCATGTCCCATACAGTCCAGTGAACAGATATTTTAATAAGCCTAAGAATAGACTTTCTATAAAGAAAGGGCCCTCTCTTCACACATAAGATATTCTCTAGCTTCTGGTTCATTGGAACCTTTGGAGGTAATCAAAAACAGTAAAAACTCAAAGCTGGCATGAAACGGAGGGGATGTATTGCTCCAATAGGGGACACTGGCTGGAAACTTGATCTCTTCCTAAAAGACTTAAGAAACTTTGTGGATACAGATGTAGGAGTTAACGAGGTTAAGGAAGGCTGGGAGATGGGCAGGCTAGAAGAGATGATATCAAGGATTCAGGATCATTCCCCAACACACCCCAGATGCAAGTCTGAGAGCAGCTGGCAGGCTAGAAAAACCACCTCTTTATGTCTCAACTTGCCTCTGCTCTGACTTTAGCCTTTCTTGAAACTACCCTGCCCTTTGCTGCAGTCTAGCCTTGCAATAATCCAGCCATGGAAATTCCCTGTCCTCTAGGATTGCCTGCCGTCTGTACTCTCTGCAGCTTAGACCTAACTACTTACTGCTTGGTTCGGGACCCCAGTCCCTGCTGCCCAGTTATGGCTCCACCTCATAGACTATCAGTCTACAGCTCTCCCGGCCTCTGGAAACCTCCCCATCATTTCTCATTGGGGAAATTACCAGTAGTGGCCTCATAGATTATCTTGCAGTCCCATCTAGTTCCCCGAAATAATAATTTTTGTTTAAATTCACCTCAGTGTGTTCCGATTCCTATCTCCATCTCCTAATTATCCTGCCATAGACTCAGCCCCCGGGTGTCATTGGCCCTGTGGTTCTCTCCTGCCTGGACACTCACAAGCCCCACTCCAGCAGATCCCTGCTCTATAATTAGTCCCCCTCCATCTCCCCATCCTCTTCCCCAATTCAGCTTAAGCAAATTATAAACTTTGTAATTAGAAAAGGGTAACATGTTGCCAGGAATGCAAACATATTTAGTGCTAAAGCCTAGTGTTTTGTGCAGTTCTGGGCTCTGCTCCAAATCCTGGAGTAACGAAGAAAGACAAGGAGAAAGGAAGAAACCCTTTAATGAACTTGAAGTTTACGTCAGGAGCGTCTCACTCACGATCTCATTTAATCCTCTCAAAGACCTGAGAATTTGGGTTAGGTAACAGGAGCTGAGAGAGGCCAAGAGATTTGCCCAAGGTCATACCCCTGGAGAGAGGCAGAGCCAGATTCAAACCCAGGTCTCTACCTGGCTGTCTCTGCAGTCATATCTGGGCTTCCCCATATATTACAGAATATCACATATTATCTCAGTCTGGCACCTGACAGGCTCAGCTAATAGTGTGATGAAATTCCTCAACATGCCTTTTCAACTGTTTGGCTTTCCTATTCAAATTACTCCTACATATTTGGCAAGGAAAGATTTCAAATAATGTCAACACTCGAAAAACTCTGCTTAAGCCATCAAAACTAGTACTGCCGGCCGGGCGCAGTGGCTCACACCTGTAATCCCAGCACTTTGGGAGGCCGAGGCGGGGGCATCACCTGAGGTCAGGAGTTCAAGACCAGCCTGGCCAGCATGGTGAAACCCTGTCTCTACTAAAAATACAAAAATTAGCTGGGCGTGGTGGCATGTGCCTATAATCCCAGCTAGTTGGGAGACTGAGGCAGGAGGATCACTTGAACCTGGGAGGCAGAGGCTGCAGTGAACTGAGATCACGCCACTGCACTCCAGCCTGGGCAACAGAGTGAGACTCTGTCTCAAAAAAAAAAAAAAAAAAAAACAGTACTGCCACGGTCACCCATTGTAATTGATGGCTAGCTGGTAAGCCACTTGAGGACAGAGTCTATCTCTGACTCCTCTGTCGCCTATGTAGCAGGAAGCAGGACCTGGCACTGACAGGCACATAATAAATAGATTATTACCAAAGAAAAAGAAGATCGCGTTCCTGCACAACTGAAGCCAAGAATAGTGGAAACCCACATAGTCCATTGTGGCATCATTTAAACCGTCCGTGGATACTGAAATGAACTCCAACACTGTTATGTTTTGGAGTCCTGAATGGAGCAGAAGAAGGAGATGAGTGTGAGTGAGCCACCCAGCTGGGTGACAGGGAGAAGATCATTTTTTTAAAAGATGCATCTTCATTGCCCTCCTATTGCTAAACTGCTTTCTTACATAGAGGGTTGGCATATACAAAGAGGGGGAAAGATGAATTTTTGAGAAGACCTGGCAGGAATATTTTTGTAGGCTCCTCAACAGCTACTAGACTCATCCTAGAAACAGATGGCACATCACTGCAACATGCTGCATGAAGGACAATTCCTGCATCAGGCGTCATCCGGGGTCCACCCTCAGAGCTGCCTGCTGCTGTCATCCGGAGTCTTGAAACCAAATACATGATGTTTTCTGTGTTCCATGAATATGAAACTGTCATTAGCAAAATGATCTTTAGCAACTTTCACCTCTAAAATCAACTAACATCATGTTGTTTTATTTTCAAGGGTGGGGGGAAAACACTTTTCTCTTCATCATAAATCACAAAGCAATGATTCCTCCTAGAGATATAAGAAAAAAGAGGTTATTTGCAAGCTGTTGTGCATATAAATAGAGGTATAGACACACGAGTTTTTTTTTTTTTTTTTTTTTTTTTTTTTTGTTTTTTGGTGCATATTTTTAAAATGTGCGGGTTTTTTACATGTGTATATGTGTG